>NW_024732483.1:0-24845 GCF_018991925.1 Homarus americanus | reverse complement strand
TAGGTGATTAACTTATATAAGGACTTACACGGACATTATAGGTGATTAACTTATATAAGGACTTACACTAGACATTATAGGTGATTAACTTATATAAGGACATACACAAACATTATAATGTGATTAATTTTTATAAGGACTTACACAAGACATTATAGGAGATTAAATTATAAGAACTTACACAAGACATAATAGGTGACTAACTTATATAAGGACTTACACAAGATATTATAAGTGATTAAATTATACGGACTTACACAAGATATTATAGGTGATTAACATATATAAGGACTTACACAAGATATTATAGGTGATAAACTAATATAAGGACTTACACAAGATATTATAGGTGATTAACTTGTATAAGGATTTACACAAGACATTATAGGAGATTAAATTATAAGGACTTACACAAGACATAATAGGTGATTAACTTATAAGGACTTACACAAGACATTATAGATGATTAACTTATAAGGAGTTACACAAGACAGTATAGGAGATTAACTTATAAGGACTTACACAAAACATTATAGGTGATTAACTTATATAAGAACTTACACAAAACAATATAGGTGATTAACGTATATATGGACTTACACAAGACATTATAGGTGATTAACTGATAAGGACTTAAACAAGACTTTTAGGAGATTAACTTATAAGGACTTACACAAGACATTATAGGTGATTAACTTATATAAGGACTTACACAAGACATTATAGGTTATTAACTGATAAGGACTTACATAAGACATTATAGGTGATTAACTTGTAAGGACTTACACAAGACATTATAGGTGATTAACTTATAAGGACATACACAAGACATTATAAGTGATTAAATTATAAGGACTTACACAAGACATTATAGGTGATTAACTTATATAAGGACTTACACAAGATTTTATATGTGATTAAATTATAAGGACTTACACAAGATATTATAGGTGATTAACTTATATAAGGAATTACACAAGACATTATAGGTGATTAACTTATATAAGGACTAACACAAGACATTATAGGAGATTAAATTATAAGGACATACACAAGACATTAGAGGTGATTAACTTATATAAGGACTTACACAAGATATTATAGGTGATTAATTTATATAAGGACTTACACAAGATTTTATATGTGATTAAATTATAAGGACTTACACAAGATATTATAGGTGATGAACTTATAAGGACTTACACAAGATATTGTAGGTGATTAAATTATAAGGACTTACACAAGATATTATAGGTGATTAACTTATATGGACTTACACAAGATATTATAGGTGATTAACTTATATAAGGACTTACACAAGATTTTATATGTGATTAAATTATAAGGACTTACACAAGACATAATAGGTGATTAACTTATAAGGACTTACACAAGATATTATTGGTGATTAACTTATAAGGACTTACACAAGATATTTTAGGTGATTAACTTATATAAGGACTAACACAAGACATTATAGGAGATTAAATTATAAGGACATACACAAGACATTAGAGGTGATTAACTTATATAAGGACTTACACAAGATATTATGGGTGATTAACTTATATAAGGACTTACACAAGATTTTATATGTGATTAAATTATAAGGACTTACACAAGACATAATAGGTGATTAACTTATAAGGACTTACACAAGATATTATTGGTGATTAACTTATAAGGACTTACACAAGATATTATAGGTGATTAACTTATATAAGGACTAACACAAGACATTATAGGAGATTAAATTATAAGGACATACACAAGATATTATGGGTGATTAACTTATATAAGGACTTACACAAGACATTATAGGTGATTAAATTATAAGGATTACACAAGACATTATAGGTGATTAACTTATATAAGGACTTACCCAAGACATTATAGGAGATTAAATTATAAGGACTTACACAAGACATTATGGGTGATTAACTTATATAAGGACTTACACAAGACATTATCGGTGAATAACTTATAATGACTTACACATGACTTTATAGGTGATTAAATTATAAGGACTTACCCAAGACATTATAGGTGATTAAATTATATGGACTTACACAAGACATTATAGGTGATTAACTTATAAGGACTTACACAAGACATTATAGGTGATTAACTTATAAGGACTTACACAAGATATTATGGGTGATTAACTTATATAAGGACTTACACAAGACATTATAGGTGATTATATTATAAGGACTTACACAAGACATTATAGGTGATTAACTTATAAGGACTTACACAAGATATTATAGGTGATTATTTTATAAGGACTTACACAAGATATTGTAGGTGATTAAATTATACGGACTTACACAAGATATTATAGGTGATTAATTTATATATGGACTTACACAAGATATTATAGGTGATTAACTTATAAGGTCTTACACGAGATATCATAGGTGATTATATTATAAGGATTTACACAAGATATAATAGGTGATTAACTTGTATAAGGATTTACACAAGACATTATAGGAGATTAAATTATAAGGACTTACACAAGACATAATAGGTGATTAACTTATAAGGACTTACACAAGACATTATAGATGATTAACTTATATAAGAACTTACACAAGACATTATAGGTGATTAACTGATAAAGACTTACACAAGACATTATAGGTGATTAACTTATAAGGACTTACACAAGACATTATAGGTGATTAATTTATATATGGAGTTACACAAGATATTATAGGTGATTAACTTATATAAGGACTTACACAAGATATTAAAGGTGATTAAATTATACGGACTTACACAAGATATTATAGGTGATTAATTTATATATGGAGTTACACAAGATATTATAGGTGATTAACTTATATAAGGACTTACACAAGATATTATATGTGATTAACATATATAAGGACTTAAACTAGACATTATAAGTGATTAACTTATTTAAGGACTTACACTAGACATTATAAGTGATTAACTTATAAGGACTTACACAAGACAATATAGGTGATTAAATTATAAACGGACTTACACAAGACATTATAGGTGATTAAATTATAAGGACCTACACAAGGCATTATAGGTGATTAAATTTTAAGGACTTACACAGGACATTATAGGTGATTAACTTAAAAGGAGTTACACAAGATATTATAGGTGATTAACTTATATAAGGATTTACACAAGATATTATATGAGATTAAATTATAAGGACTTACACAATACATTATAGGTGATTAACTTATATATGGACTTACACAAGACATTATAGGTGATTAAATTTTAAGGACTTACATAAGATATTATATGTGATTAACTTATATAAGGACTTACACAAGACATTATCGGTGAATAACTTATAATGACTTACACATGACTTTATAGGTGATTAAATTATAAGGACTTACCCAAGACATTATAGGTGATTAAATTATATGGACTTACACAAGACATTATAGGTGATTAACATATAAGGACTTACACAAGACATTATAGGTGATTAACTTATAAGGACTTACACAAGATATTATGGGTGATTAACTTATATAAGGACTTACACAAGACATTATAGGTGATTATATTATAAGGACTTACACAAGACATTATAGGTGATTAACTTATAAGGACTTACACAAGATATTATAGGTGATTAACTTATAAGGACTTACACAAGATATTGTAGGTGATTAAATTATACGGACTTACACAAGATATTATAGGTGATTAATTTATATATGGACTTACACAAGATATTATAGGTGATTAACTTATAAGGTCTTACACGAGATATCATAGGTGATTATATTATAAGGATTTACACAAGATATAATAGGTGATTAACTTGTATAAGGATTTACACAAGACATTATAGGAGATTAAATTATAAGGACTTACACAAGACATAATAGGTGATTAACTTATAAGGACTTACACAAGACATTATAGATGATTAACTTATATAAGAACTTACACAAGACATTATAGGTGATTAACTGATAAGGACTTACACAAGACATTATAGGTGATTAACTTATAAGGACTTACACAAGACATTATAGGTGATTAACTTATAAGGACTTACACAAGACATTATAGGTGATTAACTTTTAAGGACTTACACAAGACATTATAGGTGATTATTTATAAGGACTTACGCAAGACATTATAGGTGATTAACTTATATAAGGACTTACACAAGACATTATAGGTGATTAAATTATAAGGACTTACACAAGACATTATAGGTGATTAACTTATAAGGACTTACACAAGATATTATAGGTGATTAACTTATATAAGGACTAACACAAGACATTATAGGTGATTAATCTATAAGGACTTACACAAGACATTATAGGTTATTAACTTATATAAGGACTTACACAAGATTTTATATGTGATTAAATTATAAGGACTTACACAGGATATTATAGGTGATTAACTTATATAAGGAATTACACAAGACATTATAGGTGATTAACTTATATAAGGACTAACACAAGACATTATAGGAGATTAAATTATAAGGACATACACAAGACATTATGGGTGATTAACTTATATAAGGACTTACACAAGACATTATAGGTGATAAACTTATAAGGAATTACACAAGATATTATAGGTGATTAACTTATATAAGGACTTACACAAGACATTATAGGAGATTAAATTATAAGGACATACACAAGACATTATAGGTGATTAACTTATATAAGGACTTACACAAGACATTATAGGTGATAAACTTATAAGGAATTACACAAGACATTATAGGTGATTAAACTATAAGGACTTACACAAGACATTATAGGTGATTAACTTATAAGGATTACACAAGATATTATAGGTGATTAACTTATAAGGACTTACACAATATATTATAGGATGATTAAATTATACTGACTTACACAAGATATAGTAGGTTGATTAACTTATATAAGGTCTTACACAAGATATTATAGGTGATTAACTTAAATAAGGACTTAAACTAGACATTATAGGTAATTAACTTATATAAGAACTTACACTAGACATTATAGGTGATTAACTTATTAAGACTTACACAAAACATTATAGGTGATTAACTTATAAAAGGAATTACACAAGTCATTATAGGTGATTAAATTATAAGGACTTACACAAGACATTATAGGTGATTAAATTAATAGGACTTACACAAGACATTATAGGTGATTAACTTATATAAGGATTTGCACAAGATATTATATGAGATTAAATTATAAGGACTTACACAAGACATTATAGGTGAATAACTTATATAAGGACTTACACAAGACATTATAGGTGATTAACCGATAAGGACTTACACAAGACATTATAGGTGACTAACTTATAAGGACTTACACAAGACATTATAGGTGATTAACTTATAAGGACATACACAAGACATTAAAGGGGATTAAATTATAAGGACTTACACAAGACATTATAGGTGATTAACTTATATAAGGACTTACACAAGATATTATAGGTGATTAACTTTATAAGGACTTACACAAGATTTTATATGTGATTAAATTATAAGGACTTACACAAGATATTATAGGTGATGAACTTATAAGGACTTACACAAGATATTGTAGGTGATTAAATTATAAGGACTTACACAAGATATTATAGGTGATTAACTTATATGGACTTACACAAGATATTATAGGTGATTAACTTATATAAGGACTTACACAAGATTTTATATGTGATTAAATTATAAGGACTTACACAAGACATTATAGGTGATTAACTTATAAGGACTTACACAAGATATTATTGGTGATTAACTTATAAGGACTTACACAAGATATTTTAGGTGATTAACTTATATAAGGACTATCACAAGACATTATAGGAGATTAAATTATAAGGACATACACAAGACATTAGAGGTGATTAACTTATATAAGGACTTACACAAGATATTATGGGTGATTAACTTATATAAGGACTTACACAAGACATTATAGGTGATTAAATTATAAGGACTTACACAAGACATTATGGGAGATTAAATTATAAGGACATACACAAGACATTATAGGTGATAAACTTATAAGGACTTACACAAGATATTATAGGTGATTAACTTATATAAGGACTTACACAAGACATTATAGGAGATTAACTTATAAGGACTTACACAAGACATTATAGGTGATTAAATTATAAGGACTTACACAAGACATTATAGGTGATTAAATTATAAGCACTTACACAAGACATTATAGGTGATTAACTTATAAGGATTACACAATATATTATAGGTGATTAACTTATAAGGACTTACACAAGATATTATAGGATGATTAAATTATACTGACTTACACAAGATATAGTAGGTTGATTAACTTATATAAGGACTTACACAAGATATTATAGGTGATTGACTTATATAGGGACTTAAACAACATATTTTAGGTGATTAACTTATATAAGAACTTACACTAGACATTATAGGTGATTAACTTATAAGGACTTACACAAAACATTATAGGTGATTAACTTATAAAAGGACTTACACAAGACATTATAGGTGATTAAATTATAAGGACTTACACAAGACATTATAGGTGATTAAATTATAAGGACTTACACAAGACATTATAGGTGATTAACTTAAAAGGACTTACACAAGATATTATAGGTGATTAACTTATATAAGGATTTGCACAAGATATTATTTGAGATTAAATTATAAGGACTTACACAAGACATTATAGGTGAATAACTTATATAAGGACTTACACAAGACATTATAGGTGATTAAATTATAAGGACTTACACAAGACATTATAGGTGATTAACTTATATAAGGACTTACACAAGACATTATAGGAGATTAAATTATAAGGACTTACACAAGACATTATGGGTGATTAACTTATATAAGGACTTACACAAGACATTATCGGTGAATAACTTATAATGACTTACACATGACTTTATAGATGATTAAATTATAAGGAGTTACCCAAGACATTATAGGTGATTAAATTATATGGACTTACACAAGACATTATAGGTGATTAACTTATAAGGACTTACACAAGACATTATAGGTGATTAATTTATAAGGACTTACACAAGATATTATGGGTGATTAACTTATATAAGGACTTACACAAGACATTATAGGTGATTAAATTATAAGGACTTACACAAGACATTATAGGTGATTAACTTAGAAGGACTTACACAAGATATTATAGGTGATTAACTTATAAGGACTTACACGAGATATCATAGGTGATTAAAGTATCAGGACTTACACAAGATATTATAGGTGATTAACTTGTATAAGGATTTACACAAGGCATTATATGAGGTTAAATTATAAGGACTTACACAAGACATAATAGGTGATTAACTTATAAGGAATTACACAAGACATTATAGATGATTATCTTATAAGGACTTACACAAGACAGCATAGGAGATTAACTTATAAGGACTTACACAAGACATTATAGGTGATTAACTTATATAAGAAGTTACACAAGACAATATAGGTGATTAACGTATATATGGACTTACACAAGACATTATAGGTGATTAACTGATAAGGAATTAAACAAGACTTTTAGGAGATTAACTTATAAGGACTTACACATGACATTATAGGTGATTAACTTATAAAAGGACTTACACAAGACATTATAGGTGATTAACTGATAAGGACTTACACAAGACATTATAGGTGACTAACTTATAAGGACTTACACAAGCCATTATAGGTGATTAACTTATAAGGACATACACAAGACATTATAGGTGATTAAATTATAAGGACTTACACAAGACATTATAGGTGATTAAACTATATGGACTTACACAAGACATTATAGGTGATTAACTTATTAGGACTTACACAAGACATTATAGGTGATTAACTTATAAGGACTTACACAAGATATTATGGGTGATTAACTTATATAAGGACTTACACAAGACATTATAGGTGATTAAATTATAAGGAATTACACAAGATATTATAGGTGATTAACTTATAAGGACTTACACAAGATATTATAGGTGATTAAATTATACGGACGTACACAAGATATTATAGGTGATTAATTTATATATGGACTTACACAATATATTATAGGTGATTAACTTATAAGGACTTACACAAGATATTATAGGTGATTAAATTATACCGACTTACACAAGATATTATAGGTGATTAATTTATATATGGACTTACACAAGATATTATAGGTGATTAACTTATAAGGTCTTACACGAGATATTATAGGTGATTAAATTATAAGGACTTACACAAGATATTATAGGTGATTAACTTATATAAGGAATTACACGAGACATTATAGGTTATTAACTTATATAAGGACTTACACAAGACATTATAGGTGATTAACTTATATAAGGACTTACACGGACATTATAGGTGATTAACTTATATAAGGACTTACACTAGACATTATAGGTGATTAACTTATATAAGGACATACACAAACATTATAATGTGATTAATTTTTATAAGGACTTACACAAGACATTATAGGAGATTAAATTATAAGAACTTACACAAGACATAATAGGTGACTAACTTATATAAGGACTTACACAAGATATTATAGGTGATTAAATTATACGGACTTACACAAGATATTATAGGTGATTAACATATATAAGGACTTACACAAGATATTATAGGTGATAAACTAATATAAGGACTTACACAAGATATTATAGGTGATTAACTTGTATAAGGATTTACACAAGACATTATAGGAGATTAAATTATAAGGACTTACACAAGACATAATAGGTGATTAACTTATAAGGTCTTACACAAGACATTATAGATGATTAACTTATAAGGAGTTACACAAGACAGTATAGGAGATTAACTTATAAGGACTTACACAAAACATTATAGGTGATTAACTTATATAAGAACTTACACAAAACAATATAGGTGATTAACGTATATATGGACTTACACAAGACATTATAGGTGATTAACTGATAAGGACTTAAACAAGACTTTTAGGAGATTAACTTATAAGGACTTACACAAGACATTATAGGTGATTAACTTATATAAGGACTTACACAAGACATTATAGGTTATTAACTGATAAGGACTTACATAAGACATTATAGGTGATTAACTTATAAGGACTTACACAAGACATTATAGGTGATTAACTTATAAGGACATACAGAAGACATTATAAGTGATTAAATTATAAGGACTTACACAAGACATTATAGGTGATTAACTTATATAAGGACTTACACAAGATTTTATATGTGATTAAATTATAAGGACTTACACAAGATATTATAGGTGATTAACTTATATAAGGAATTACACAAGACATTATAGGTGATTAACTTATATAAGGACTAACACAAGACATTATAGGAGATTAAATTATAAGGACATACACAAGACATTAGAGGTGATTAGCTTATATAAGGACTTACACAAGATATTATAGGTGATTAACTTATATAAGGACTTACACAAGATTTTATGTGATTAAATTATAAGGACTTACACAAGATATTATAGGTGATGAACTTATAAGGACTTACACAAGATATTGTAGGTGATTAAATTATAAGGACTTACACAAGATATTATAGGTGATTAACTTGTATGGACTTACACAAGATATTATAGGTGATTAACTTATATAAGGACTTACACAAGATTTTATATGTGATTAAATTATAAGGACTTACACAAGACATAATAGGTGATTAACTTATAAGGACTTACACAAGATATTATTGGCGATTAACTTATAAGGACTTACACAAGATATTTTAGGTGATTAACTTATATAAGGACTAACACAAGACATTATAGGAGATTAAATTATAAGGACATACACAAGACATTAGAGGTGATTAACTTATATAAGGACTTACACAAGATATTATGGGTGATTAACTTCTATAAGGACTTACACAAGATTTTATATGTGATTAAATTATAAGGACTTACACTAGACATTATAGGTGATTAACTTATAAGGACTTACACAAGATATTATTGGTGATTAACTTATAAGGACTTACACAAGATATTATAGGTGATTAACTTATATAAGGACTAACACAAGACATTATAGGAGATTAAATTATAAGGACATACACAAGATATTATGGGTGATTAACTTATATAAGGACTTACACAAGACATTATAGGTGATTAAATTATAAGGACTTACACAAGACATTATAGGAGATTAAATTATAAGGACTTACACAAGACATTATGGGTGATTAACTTATATAAGGAATTACACAAGACATTATCGGTGAATAACTTATAAGGACTTACACATGACTTTATAGGTGATTAAATTATAAGGACTTACACAAGCCATTATAGGTGATTAAACTATATGGACTTACACAACACATTATAGGTGATTAACTTATATAAGGATTTACACAAGATATTATATGAGATTAAATTATAAGGACTTACACAATACATTATAGGTGATTAACTTATATAAGGACTTACACAAGACATTATAGGTGATTAAATTTTAAGGACTTACATAAGATATTATATGTGATTAACTTATATAAGGACTTACACAAGACATTATAGGACATTGAATTATAAGGACTTACACAAGACATTATGGGTGATTAACTTATATAAGGAATTACACAAGACATTATCGGTGAATAACTTATAAGGACTTACACATGACTTTATAGGTGATTAAATTATAAGGACTTACACAAGCCATTATAGGTGATTAAACTATATGGACTTACACAAGACATTATAGGTGATTAACTTATAAGGACTTACACAAGACATTATAGGTGATAAACTTATAAGGACTTACACAAGATATTATGGGAGATTAACTTATATAAGGACTTACACAAAACATTATAGGTTATTAAATTATAAGGAATTACACAAGACATTATAGGTGATTAACTTATAAGGACTTACACAAGATATTATAGGTGATTAAATTATAAGGACTTACACAAGACATTATAGGTGATTAACTTATATAAGGACTTACACAAGACATTATAGGAGATTAAATTATAAGGACTTACACAAGACATTATGGGTGATTAACTTATATAAGGACTTACACAAGACATTATCGGTGAATAACTTATAATGACTTACACATGACTTTATAGGTGATTAAATTATAAGGACTTACCCAAGACATTATAGGTGATTAAATTATATGGACTTACACAAGACATTATAGGTGATTAACATATAAGGACTTACACAAGACATTATAGGTGATTAACTTATAAGGACTTACACAAGATATTATGGGTGATTAACTTATATAAGGACTTACACAAGACATTATAGGTGATTATATTATAAGGACTTACACAAGACATTATAGGTGATTAACTTATAAGGACTTACACAAGATATTATAGGTGATTATCTTATAAGGACTTACACAAGATATTGTAGGTGATTAAATTATACGGACTTACACAAGATATTATAGGTGATTAATTTATATATGGACTTACACAAGATATTATAGGTGATTAACTTATAAGGTCTTACACGAGATATCATAGGTGATTATATTATAAGGATTTACACAAGATATAATAGGTGATTAACTTGTATAAGGATTTACACAAGACATTATAGGAGATTAAATTATAAGGACTTACACAAGACATAATAGGTGATTAACTTATAAGGACTTACACAAGACATTATAGATGATTAACTTATATAAGAACTTACACAAGACATTATAGGTGATTAACTGATAAGGACTTACACAAGACATTATAGGTGATTAACTTATAAGGACTTACACAAGACATTATAGGTGATTAACTTATAAGGACTTACACAAGACATTATAGGTGATTAACTTTTAAGGACTTACACAAGACATTATAGGTGATTATTTATAAGGACTTACGCAAGACATTATAGGTGATTAACTTATATAAGGACTTACACAAGACATTATAGGTGATTAAATTATAAGGACTTACACAAGACATTATAGGTGATTAACTTATAAGGACTTACACAAGATATTATAGGTGATTAACTTATATAAGGACTAACACAAGACATTATAGGTGATTAATCTATAAGGACTTACACAAGACATTATAGGTTATTAACTTATATAAGGACTTACACAAGATTTTATATGTGATTAAATTATAAGGACTTACACAGGATATTATAGGTGATTAACTTATATAAGGAATTACACAAGACATTATAGGTGATTAACTTATATAAGGACTAACACAAGACATTATAGGAGATTAAATTATAAGGACATACACAAGACATTATGGGTGATTAACTTATATAAGGACTTACACAAGACATTATAGGTGATAAACTTATAAGGAATTACACAAGATATTATAGGTGATTAACTTATATAAGGACTTACACAAGACATTATAGGAGATTAAATTATAAGGACATACACAAGACATTAAGGTGATTAACTTATATAAGGACTTACACAAGACATTATAGGTGATTAAATTATAAGGACTTACACAAGACATTATAGGTGATTAACTTATAAGGATTACACAAGATATTATAGGTGATTAACTTATAAGGACTTACACAATATATTATAGGATGATTAAATTATACTGACTTACACAAGATATAGTAGGTTGATTAACTTATATAAGGTCTTACACAAGATATTATAGGTGATTAACTTAAATAAGGACTTAAACTAGACATTATAGGTAATTAACTTATATAAGAACTTACACTAGACATTATAGGTGATTAACTTATTAGGACTTACACAAAACATTATAGGTGATTAACTTATAAAAGGAATTACACAAGTCATTATAGGTGATTAAATTATAAGGAATTACACAAGACATTATAGGTTATTAAATTAATAGGACTTACACAAGACATTATAGGTGATTAACTTATATAAGGATTTGCACAAGATATTATATGAGATTAAATTATAAGGACTTACACAAGACATTATAGGTGAATAACTTATATAAGGACTTACACAAGACATTATAGGTGATTAACCGATAAGGACTTACACAAGACATTATAGGTGACTAACTTATAAGGACTTACACAAGACATTATAGGTGATTAACTTATAAGGACATACACAAGACATTAAAGGGGATTAAATTATAAGGACTTACACAAGACATTATAGGTGATTAACTTATATAAGGACTTACACAAGATATTATAGGTGATTAACTTTTATAAGGACTTACACAAGATTTTATATGTGATTAAATTATAAGGACTTACACAAGATATTATAGGTGATGAACTTATAAGGACTTACACAAGATATTGTAGGTGATTAAATTATAAGGACTTACACAAGATATTATAGGTGATTAACTTATATGGACTTACACAAGATATTATAGGTGATTAACTTATATAAGGACTTACACAAGATTTTATATGTGATTAAATTATAAGGACTTACACAAGACATTATAGGTGATTAACTTATAAGGACTTACACAAGATATTATTGGTGATTAACTTATAAGGACTTACACAAGATATTTTAGGTGATTAACTTATATAAGGACTAACACAAGACATTATAGGAGATTAAATTATAAGGACATACACAAGACATTAGAGGTGATTAACTTATATAAGGACTTACACAAGATATTATGGGTGATTAACTTATATAAGGACTTACACAAGACATTATAGGTGATTAAATTATAAGGACTTACACAAGACATTATAGGAGATTAAATTATAAGGACATACACAAGACATTATAGGTGATAAACTTATAAGGACTTACACAAGATATTATAGGTGATTAACTTATATAAGGACTTACACAAGACATTATAGGTGATTAACTTATAAGGACTTACACAAGACATTATAGGTGATTAAATTATAAGGACTTACACAAGACATTATAGGTGATTAAATTATAAGCACTTACACAAGACATTATAGGTGATTAACTTATAAGGATTACACAATATATTATAGGTGATTAACTTATAAGGACTTACACAAGATATTATAGGATGATTAAATTATACTGACTTACACAAGATATAGTAGGTTGATTAACTTATATAAGGACTTACACAAGATATTATAGGTGATTGACTTATATAGGGACTTACACAACATATTTTAGGTGATTAACTTATATAAGAACTTACACTAGACATTATAGGTGATTAACTTATAAGGACTTACACAAAACATTATAGGTGATTAACTTATAAAAGGAATTACACAAGACATTATAGGTGATTAAATTATAAGGACTTACACAAGACATTATAGGTGATTAAATTATAAGGACTTACACAAGACATTATAGGTGATTAACTTAAAAGGACTTACACAAGATATTATAGGTGATTAACTTATATAAGGATTTGCACAAGATATTATTTGAGATTAAATTATAAGGACTTACACAAGACATTATAGGTGAATAACTTATATAAGGACTTACACAAGACATTATAGGTGATTAAATTATAAGGACTTACACAAGACATTATAGGTGATTAACTTATATAAGGACTTACACAAGACATTATAGGAGATTAAATTATAAGGACTTACACAAGACATTATGGGTGATTAACTTATATAAGGACTTACACAAGACATTATCGGTGAATAACTTATAATGACTTACACATGACTTTATAGATGATTAAATTATAAGGAGTTACCCAAGACATTATAGGTGATTAAATTATATGGACTTACACAAGACATTATAGGTGATTAACTTATAAGGACTTACACAAGACATTATAGGTGATTAACTTATACGGACTTACACAAGATATTATGGGTGATTAACTTATATAAGGACTTACACAAGACATTATAGGTGATTAAATTATAAGGACTTACACAAGACATTATAGGTGATTAACTTAGAAGGACTTACACAAGATATTATAGGTGATTAATTTATAAGGACTTACACGAGATATCATAGGTGATTAAAGTATAAGGACTTACACAAGATATTATAGGTGATTAACTTGTATAAGGATTTACACAAGGCATTATATGAGGTTAAATTATAAGGACTTACACAAGACATAATAGGTGATTAACTTATAAGGAATTACACAAGACATTATAGATGATTATCTTATAAGGACTTACACAAGACAGTATAGGAGATTAACTTATAAGGACTTACACAAGACATTATAGGTGATTAACTTATATAAGAACTTACACAAGACAATATAGGTGATTAACGTATATATGGACTTACACAAGACATTATAGGTGATTAACTGATAAGGAATTAAACAAGACTTTTAGGAGATTAACTTATAAGGACTTACACATGACATTATAGGTGATTAACTTATAAAAGGACTTACACAAGACATTATAGGTGACTAACTTATAAGGACTTACACAAGCCATTATAGGTGATTAACTTATAAGGACATACACAAGACATTATAGGTGATTAAATTATAAGGACTTACACAAGACATTATAGGTGATTAAACTATATGGACTTACACAAGACATTATAGGTGATTAACTTATTAGGACTTACACAAGACATTATAGGTGATTAACTTATAAGGACTTACACAAGATATTATGGGTGATTAACTTATATAAGGACTTACACAAGACATTATAGGTGATTAAATTATAAGGAATTACACAAGATATTATAGGTGATTAACTTATAAGGACTTACACAAGATATTATAGGTGATTAAATTATACGGACGTACACAAGATATTATAGGTGATTAATTTATATATGGACTTACACAAGATATTATAGGTGATTAACTTATAAGGACTTACACAAGATATTATAGGTGATTAAATTATACCGACTTACACAAGATATTATAGGTGATTACTTTATATATGGACTTACACAAGATATTATAGGTGATTAACTTATAAGGTCTTACACGAGATATTATAGGTGATTAAATTATAAGGACTTACACAAGATATTATAGGTGATTAAATTATACGGACGTACACAAGATATTATAGGTGATTAATTTATATATGGACTTACACAAGATATTATAGGTGATTAACTTATAAGGTCTTACACGAGATATTATAGGTGATTAAATTATAAGGAATTACACAAGATATTATAGGTGATTAACTTATAAGGACTTACACAAGATATTATAGGTGATTAAATTATACGGACGTACACAAGATATTATAGGTGATTAATTTATATATGGACTTACACAAGATATTATAGGTGATTAACCTATAAGGTCTTACACGAGATATTATAGGTGATTAAATTATAAGGACTTACACAAGATATTATAGGTGATTAACTTATATAAGGAATTACACAAGACATTATAGGTTATTAACTTATATAAGGACTTACACAAGACATTATAGGTGATTAACTTATATAAGGACTTACACGGACATTATAGGTGATTAACTTATATAAGGACTTACACTAGACATTATAGGTGATTAACTTATATAAGGACATACACAAACATTATAATGTGATTAATTTTTATAAGGACTTACACAAGACATTATAGGAGATTAAATTATAAGAACTTACACAAGACATAATAGGTGACTAACTTATATAAGGACTTACACAAGATATTATAGGTGATTAAATTATACGGACTTACACAAGATATTATAGGTGATTAACATATATAAGGACTTACACAAGATATTATAGGTGATAAACTAATATAAGGACTTACACCAGATATTATAGGTGATTAACTTGTATAAGGATTTACACAAGACATTATAGGAGATTAAATTATAAGGACTTACACAAGACATAATAGGTGATTAACTTATAAGGACTTACACAAGACATTATAGATGATTAACTTATAAGGAGTTACACAAGACAGTATAGGAGATTAACTTATAAGGACTTACACAAAACATTATAGGTGATTAACTTATATAAGAACTTACACAAAACAATATAGGTGATTAACGTATATATGGACTTACACAAGACATTATAGGTGATTAACTGATAAGGACTTAAACAAGACTTTTAGGAGATTAACTTATAAGGACTTACACAAGACATTATAGGTGATTAACTTATATAAGGACTTACACAAGACATTATAGGTTATTAACTGATAAGGACTTACATAAGACATTATAGGTGATTAACTTATAAGGACTTACACAAGACATTATAGGTGATTAACTTATAAGGACATACACAAGACATTATAAGTGATTAAATTATAAGGACTTACACAAGACATTATAGGTGATTAACTTATATAAGGACTTACACAAGATTTTATATGTGATTAAATTATAAGGACTTACACAAGATATTATAGGTGATTAACTTATATAAGGAATTACACAAGACATTATAGGTGATTAACTTATATAAGGACTAACACAAGACATTATAGGAGATTAAATTATAAGGACATACACAAGACATTAGAGGTGATTAACTTATATAAGGACTTACACAAGATATTATAGGTGATTAACTTATATAAGGACTTACACAAGATTTTATATGTGATTAAATTATAAGGACTTACACAAGATATTATAGGTGATGAACTTATAAGGACTTACACAAGATATTGTAGGTGATTAAATTATAAGGACTTACACAAGATATTATAGGTGATTAACTTATATGGACTTACACAAGACATTATAGGTGATTAAATTATATAAGGACTTACACAAGATTTTATATGTGATTAAATTATAAGGACTTACACAAGACATTATAGGTGATTAACTTATAAGGACTTACACAAGATATTATTGGTGATTAACTTATAAGGACTTACACAAGATATTTTAGGTGATTAACTTATATAAGGACTAACACAAGACATTATAGGAGATTAAATTATAAGGACATACACAAGACATTAGAGGTGATTAACTTATATAAGGACTTACACAAGATATTATAGGTGATTAACTTATATAAGGACTTACACAAGATTTTATATGTGATTAAATTATAAGGACTTACACAAGACATTATAGGTGATTAACTTATAAGGACTTACACAAGATATTATTGGTGATTAACTTATAAGGACTTACACAAGATATTTTAGGTGATTAACTTATATAAGGACTAACACAAGACATTATAGGAGATTAAATTATAAGGACATACACAAGACATTAGAGGTGATTAACTTAAATAAGGACTTACACAAGATATTATTGGTGATTAACTTATATAAGGATTTACACAAGATTTTATATGTGATTAAATTATAAGGACTTACACAAGACATTATAGGTGATTAACTTATAAGGACTTACACAAGATATTATGGGTGATTAACTTATATAAGGACTTACACAAGACATTATAGGTGATTAAATTATAAGGACTTACACAAGACATTATAGGAGATTAAATTATAAGGACATACACAAGACATTATAGGTGATAAACTTATAAGGACTTACACAAGATATTATAGGTGATTAACTTATATAAGGACTTACACAAGACATTATAGGAGATTAACTTATAAGGACTTACACGAGACATTATAGGTGATTAAATTATAAGGACTTACACAAGACATTATAGGTGATTAAATTAAAAGCACTTACACAAGACATTATAGGGGATTAACTTATAAGGATTACACAATATATTATAGGTGATTAACTTATAAGGACTTACACAAGATATTATAGGATGATTAAATTATACTGACTTACACAAGATATAGTAGGTTGATTAACTTATATAGGGACTTACACAAGATATTATAGGTGATTAACTTATATAGGGACTTACACAACATATTTTAGGTGATTAACTTAAATAAGGACTTAAACTATACATATAGGTGATTAACTTATATAAGAACTTACACTAGACATTATAGGTGATTAACTTATAAGGACTTACACAAAACATTATAGGTGATTAACTTATAAAAGGACTTACACAAGACATTATAGGTGATTAATTTATAAGTACTTACACAAGACATTATAGGTGATTAAATTATAAGGACTTACACAAGACATTATAGGTGATTAACTTAAAAGGACTTACACAAGATATTATAGGTGATTAACTTATATAAGGATTTGCACAAGATATTATTTGAGATTAAATTATAAGGACTTACACAAGACATTATAGGTGAATAACTTATATAAGGACTTACACAAGACATTATAGGTGATTAAATTATAAGGACTTACACAAGACATTATAGGTGATTAACTTATATAAGGACTTACACAAGACATTATAGGAGATTAAATTATAAGGACTTACACAAGACATTATGGGTGATTAACTTATATAAGGACTTACACAAGACATTATCGGTGAATAACTTATAATGACTTACACATGACTTTATAGATGATTAAATTATAAGGAGTTACCCAAGACATTATAGGTGATTAAATTATATGGACTTACACAAGACATTATAGGTGATTAACTTATAAGGACTTACACAAGACATTATAGGTGATTAACTTATAAGGACTTACACAAGATATTATGGGTGATTAACTTATATAAGGACTTACACAAGACATTATAGGTGATTAAATTATAAGGACTTACACAAGACATTATAGGTGATTAACTTAGAAGGACTGACACAAGATATTATAGGTGATTAATTTATAAGGACTTACACGAGATATCATAGGTGATTAAAGTATCAGGACTTACACAAGATATTATAGGTGATTAACTTGTATAAGGATTTACACAAGGCATTATATGAGGTTAAATTATAAGGACTTAGACAAGACATAATAGGTGATTAACTTATAAGGAATTACACAAGACATTATAGATGATTACCTTATAAGGACTTACACAAGACAGTATAGGAGATTAACTTATAAGGACTTACACAAGACATTATAGGTGATTAACTTATATAAGAACTTACACAAGACAATATAGGTGATTAACGTATATATGGACTTACACAAGACATTATAGGTGATTAACTGATAAGGAATTAAACAAGACTTTTAGGAGATTAACTTATAAGGACTTACACATGACATTATAGGTGATTAACTTATAAAAGGACTTACACAAGACATTATAGGTGATTAACTGATAAGGACTTACACAAGACATTATAGGTGATTAACTTATATAAGGATTTGCACAAGATTTTATATGAGATTAAATTATAAGGACTTACACAAGACATTATAGGTGAATAACTTATATAAGGACTAACACAAGACATTATAGGAGATTAAATTATAAGGACATACACAAGACATTAGAGGTGATTAACTTATATAAGGACTTACACAAGATATTATAGGTGATTAACTTATATAAGGACTTACACAAGATTTTATATGTGATTAAATTATAAGGACTTACACAAGATATTATAGGTGATGAACTTATAAGGACTTACTCAAGATATTGTAGGTGATTAAATTATAAGGACTTACACAAGATATTATAGGTGATTAACTTATATGGACTTACACAAGATATTATAGGTGATTAAATTATATAAGGACTTACACAAGATTTTATATGTGATTAAATTATAAGGACTTACACAAGACATAATAGGTGATTAACTTATACGGACTTACACAAGATATTATTGGTGATTAACTTATAAGGACTTACACAAGATATTTTAGGTGATTAACTTATATAAGGACTAACACAAGACATTATAGGAGATTAAATTATAAGGACATACACAAGACATTAGAGGTGATTAACTTATATAAGGACTTACACAAGATATTATGGGTGATTAACTTATATAAGGACTTACACAAGATTTTATATGTGATTAAATTATAAGGACTTACACAAGACATAATAGGTGATTAACTTATAAGGACTTACACAAGATATTATTGGTGATTAACTTATAAGGACTTACACAAGATATTATAGGTGATTAACTTATATAAGGACTAACACAAGACATTATAGGAGATTAAATTATACGGACATACACAAGATATTATGGGTGATTAACTTATATAAGGACTTACACAAGACATTATAGGTGATTAAATTATAAGGACTTACACAAGACATTATAGGAGATTAAATTATAAGGACATACACAAGACATTATAGGTGATAAACTTATAAGGACTTACACAAGATATTATAGGTGATTAACTTATATAAGGACTTACACAAGACATTATAGGAGATTAACTTATAAGGACTTACACAAGACATTATAGGTGATTAAATTATAAGGACTTACACAAGACATTATAGGTGATTAAATTATAAGGACTTACACAAGACATTATAGGTGATTAACTTAAAAGGACTTACACAAGATATTATAGGTGATTAACTTATATAAGGATTTGCACAAGATTTTATATGAGATTAAATTATAAGGACTTACACAAGACATTATAGGTGAATAACTTATATAAGGACTTACACAAGACATTATAGGTGATTAAATTATAAGGACTTACACAAGACATTATAGGTGATTAAGTTATATAAGGACTTACACAAGACATTATAGGAGATTAAATTATAAGGACTTACACAAGACATTATGGGTGATTAACTTATATAAGGACTTACACAAGACATCATCGGTGAATAACTTATAATGACTTACACATGACTTTATAGGTGATTAACTTATAAGGACTTACACAAGATATTATGGGTGATTAACTTACATAAGGACTTACACAAGACATTATAGGTGATTAAATTATAAGGACTTACACAAGACATTATAGGTGATTAACTTAGAAGGACTTACACAAGATATTATAGGTGATTAACTTATAAGGTCTTACACGAGATATCATAGGTGATTAAAGTATAAGGACTTACACAAGATATTATAGGTGATTAACTTGTATAAGGATTTACACAAGGCATTATATGAGGTTAAATTATAAGGACTTACACAAGACATAATAGGTGATTAACTTATAAGGAATTACACAAGACATTATAGATGATTATCTTATAAGGACTTACACAAGACAGTATAGGAGATTAACGTATATATGGACTTACACAAGACATTATAGGTGATTAACTGATAAGGAATTAAACAAGACTTTTAGGAGATTAACTTATAAGGACTTACACATGACATTATAGGTGATTAACTTATAAAAGGACTTACACAAGACATTATAGGTGATTAACTGATAAGGACTTACACAAGACATTATAGGTGACTAACTTATAAGGACTTACACAAGACATTATAGGTGATTAACTTATAAGGACATACACAAGACATTATAGGTGATTAAATTATATGGACTTACACAAGACATTATAGGTGATTAACTTATAAGGACTTATACAAGACATTATAGGTGATTAACTTATAAGGACTTACACAAGATATTATGGGTGATTAACTTATATAAGGACTTACACAAGACAATATAGGTGATTAAATTATAAGGACTTACACAAGACATTATAGGTGATTAACTTATAAGGACTTACACAAGATATTATAGTTGATTAACTTATAAGGACTTACACAAGATATTATAGGTGATTAAATTATACGGACTTACACAAGACATTATAGGTGATTAACTTATAAGTACTTAAACAAGACAATATAGGTGATTAACGTATATATGGACTTACACAAGACATTATAGGTGATTAACTGATAAGGACTTACACAAGACATTATAGGTGATTAACTTATAAGTACTTAAACAAGACAATATAGGTGATTAACGTATATATGGACTTACACAAGACATTATAGGTGATTAACTGATAAGGACTTAAACAAGACTTTTAGGAGATTAACTTATAAGGACTTACACATGACATTATAGGTGATTAACTGATATAAGGTCTTACACAAGACATTATAGGTGATTAACTGATAAGGACTTACACAAGACATTATAGGTGATTAACTTATAAGGACTTACACAAGACATTATCGGTGATTAACTTATAAGGACATACACAAGACACTATAGGTGATTAAATTATAAGGACTTACACAAGACATTATAGGTGATTAACTTATATAAGGACTTACACAAGATTTTATAGGTGATAAAATTATGAGGACTTACACAAGATATTATAGGTGATTAACTTATATAAGGAATTACACAAGACATTATAGGTGATTAACTTATATAGGACTTACACAAGACATTATAGGTGATTAACTTGTATAAGGACTTACACAAGGCATTAAAGGTGTTTAACTTATAAGGACTTACTGTACACATGACATTATAGGTGATTAAATTTTAAGGACTTACACAAGACATTATAGGTGATAAAATTATAAGGACTTACACAAGATATTATAGGTGATTAACTTATATAAGGACTTACACAAGACATTATAGGTGATTAAATTATAGGGACTTACACAAGATATTATAGGTGATTAACTTATAAGGACTTACACAAGATATTATAGGTGATTAAATTATACGGATTTACACAAGATATAGTAGGTGATTAACTTATATAAGGACTTACACAAGATATTATGTGATTAACTTATATAAGGAATTAAACTAGACATTATAAGTGATTAACTTATATAAGGACTTACACTACACATTATAGGTGATTAACTTATAAGGACTTACACAAGACATTATAGGTGATTAAATTATAAAAGGACTTACACAAGACATTATAGGTGATTAAATTATAAGGACTTACACAAGGCATTATAGGTGATTAAATTATAAGGACTTACAGAGGACATTATAGGTGATTAACTTAAAAGGAGTTACACAAGATTTTATAGGTGATTAACTTATATAAGGATTTACACAAGATATTATATGAGATTAAATTATAAGGACTTACACAAGACATTATAGGTGATTAACTTATATAAGGACTTACACAAGACATTTTAGGTGATTAAATTATATGGACTTACACAAGATATTATATGTGATTAACTTATACATGGACTTACACAAGACATTATAGGAGATTAAATTATAGGTACTTACACAAGACATTATGGGTGATTATCTTATATAAGGAATTACACAAGACATTATCGGTGGATAACATATAAGGACTTACACATGACTTTTTAAGTGATTAAATTATAAGGACTTACACAAGACATTATAGGTGATTAAACTATATGGACTTACACAAGACATTATAGGTGATTAACTTATAAGGACTTACACAAGACATTATAGGTGATTATATCATAAGGACTTACACAAGATATTATGGGTGATTAACTTGTATAAGGACTTACACAAGACATTATAGGTGATTAAATTATAAGGAATTACACAAGACATTATAGGTGATTAACTTATAAGGACTTACACAAGATATTATAGGTGATTAAATTATACGGACTTGCACAAGATATTATAGGTGATTAATTTATATATGGACTTACACAAGATATTATAGGTGATTGACTTATAAGGACTTACACAAGATATTATAGGTGATTAAATTATACGGACTTACACAAGATATTTCAGGTGATTAACTTATATAAGGACTTGCACGAGACATTATAGGTGATTAACTTATATAAGGACTTACACTAGACATTATAGGTGATTAACTTATATAAGGACTTACACAAACATTATAGGTGATTAATTTGTATAAGACCTTACACAAGACATTATAGGAGATTAAATTATAAGAACTTACACAAGACATTATAGGTGATTAGCATATATAAGGACTTACACAAGATATTATAGGTGATTAACTAGTATAAGGACTTACACAAGATATTATAGGTGATTAACTTATATAAGGACTTACACAAGA
>NW_024732482.1:0-12889 GCF_018991925.1 Homarus americanus | reverse complement strand
TCAGTGTGCTTCGTTCGGTTACGTGACACTTTAGGTACACGCTGACACTCCCAGGTACACCTCTGACACTCCCAGGTACACCTCTGACACTCCCAGGTACACCTCAGGCACTGCCAGGTACACCTCAGTCACTGCCAGGTACACCTCAGACACTCAGGTACACCTCAGACACTCCAAGGTGCACCTCTAACACTTCTCAAGTGCACCTCTGACACTCCCAGGCACACCTCTGACACTCCCAGGTACACCTCCTTACACTCCCAGGTACACCTCTGACACTCCCAGGTACCTCTGACACTCCCAGGTACACCTCTGACACTCCCAGGTACACCTTGACACTCCCAGGTACACCTCCAGACACTCCCAGGTACACCTCTGACATCCCAGGTACACCTCTGACACTCTCAGGTACACCTCCGACACTCCCAGGTACACCTCTGAGCTCCAGGTACACCTCTGACCTCCCAGGTGCACCTCTGACACTCCCAGGTACACCTCCGATACTCCCAGGTACACCTCCTGACCTCCAAGGTACACCTCTGACACTCCCTGTGTACTCCTCTGTCCTCCCTGGTACACCTCTAACATCCCAGGTACACCTCTGACACTCCCAGGTACACCTCTCACTCCCGTGCTCCTGTGACCTCCCTGGTACTTCTCTGACACTTCCAGGTACACCTCAGGACACTCCCAGGTACACCACAGACACTCCCAGGTACACCTCACATACTCCCAGGCACACTCTGACACTCCTAAGTACACCTTTGACACTCCATGTACACCTCCGGCCTCCCAGGTGCACCTCCGACACTCCAGGTACACCTCTGACCTCCCAGGCTCCACTGACACTCCCAGGTACACCTCTGTGCTCCCAGGTACACCGCTGACACTGGGTACACCTCAAGACACTGCCAGGTACACATCAGACACTGCCAGGTGCACCTCAGACACTCCCAGGTACACCTCAGACACTCCAAGGTGCACCTCTGGCACCTCCCAAGTGCCCCTCTGACACTCCCAGGCAAACCTCTGATGCTCCCAGGTATACCTCGAACACTTCCAGGTACACCATGACCTCCCAGGTACACCTCTGACCTCCCAAGTACACCTGTAACACTCCAGGTACACCTCCGACACTCCCAAGGTACCTCTGACACTCCCAGGTACTCCCGCCTCCCAGGTGCCTCCGACACTCCCAGGTCTCCTCTGACACTCCCAGGTCCGCCTCCATTGCTCCCAGGTAACTCCGACACTCCCAGGTAAACCTTCGATGCTCCTAAATTCGCTGACACTGCCAGGTACCTTGACACCCCATGTACACCTCCGACACTCCCAGGGCCTCTGACACTCCCAGGTACTCCACTGACCTCCGGGTCGCCTCCGACACTCCAGGTACTCCGACACTCCCAGGTACACCTCCGATACTCCTAGGTACCTCTGACACTTCAGGTACACCTCTGACACTCCTAGTGATACTCTGACACTCCCCTGGTACTTCTCTGACACTCAGGTACACCTCAGAACTGCTCCCAGGTACCTCCAGAGCACTCCCAGGGTACACCTCAGACACTCCCAGATACACCTCAGACACTCCAGGCACACCTCTGACACTCCCAGGCACACCTTGACTGCCAGGTACACCTCTGACACTCCCAGGTACACCTCCGACCTCCCAGGTACACCTCACACCTCCCAGGCCTCCACTGACACTCTGGGTACCTCCTAGCTTCTCCCAGGTACACCATGACACTACAGGTACACCTCCAAACACTGCCAGGTACACATCAGACACTGCCAGGTGCACCTCAGACACTCCCAGGTGCCTCAGCACTCCAGGTGCACCTCTGACACTCCCAAGTGCCCTCTGACACTCCCAGGCAAACCTCCTAACACTCCCAGGCCTTCCTCAGACACTTCCAGGTACACCACTGACACTCCCAGGTACACCTCTGACACTCCCAGGTACACCTGCACACTCCCAGGTACACCTCCAACCTCCCAGGTACACCTCTGACATTCCCAGGCCACTCACCCAACACTCCCAGGTCACCTCCCGACACTCCCAGGTACCCACCCCGGCACTCCCAGGTCCGCCTCCGGCCTCCCAGGTACCAACTCCGGCACTCCAAGTAAACCTTCGATACTCCTAGGTACACCACTGACACTGCAGGTACACCTTGACACCCATGTACACCTCCGACACTCCAGGTACACCTCTGACACTCCCAGGTACTCACTGACACTCCCAGGTCCGCCTCCGACACTCCCAGGTGCAGCTCCGACACTCCCAGGTACACCTCCGATACTCCCTGGGTACACCTCTGACACTTCCAGGTACACCTCTGACACTCCTAGGTATTCTCCTGACCTCCCTGGTACTTCTCTGACACTCCCAGGTACACCTCAGACACTCCCAGGTACACCTCAGACTTGCTCCCAGGTACACCTCAGACACTCCCAGATACACCTCAGACACTCCCAGGCACACCTCTGACACTCCCCCAGGTACACCGCCCAGGGCACCTCTGCACTCCCAGGTACCTCTGACACTCCAGGTACACCTCCTGACCTCCCAGGTACACCTGACACTCCCAGTTACTCCACTGACATTCCCTGGCACACCTCTGACACTCCCATGTACACGTCCAACCTCCCAGATACACCTCCCAACCTCCCAGGTACACTCTCTAGCACTCCCAGGTACACCTCTGACACTCCAGGTACACCTCCAGACACTGCCAGGTACACCTCAGACACTGCCAGGTGCACACCTCCAGGCACTCCCAGGCACCTCAGACACTCCAAGGGCTCCTCTACACTCCCAAGTGCACCTCTGACACTCTCAGGCACACCTCTGACACTCCCAGGTACACCTCAGACACTCCCAGGTACAGCCTGACACTCCCAGGTACACCTCTGACACTCCCAGTTACACCGCTGACACTCCCAGGTACACCTCTGACCTCCCAAGTACACCTCTGACACTCCCAGGTACACCTCCGTCTCCCAGGTACAACTCCTGACACTCCCAGGTAAACCTCCGATACTCCCTAAGTACACCTCTGACCTCCCAGGTACACCTCTGACACTCCCTAGGTATTCCTCTGAACTCAGGTACCTCCAGTCCTCCCTAGGGTACACCTCTCACACCCAGGCCTCTGGGCACTCCTGGTACTTCTCGCTTACTTCAGGTACACCTCAGACACTTCCAGTACACCACAGACACTCCCAGGTACCTCACACCTCCCAGGCACCTCTGACACCCCTAGGTACACCTCCTGACACTCCATGTACACCTCCGACCTCCCAGGTACACATCTGACACTCCCCAGGTACTCCACTGACACTCCCCCGGTACACCCCTGACACTCCCAGGCACACCTCTGACACTCCAGGTACACACTGCACTTTCCAGGTACCCTCAGACACTCCCAGGTACACCCTGAGAGACACTCCCAGGTACCTTCTCACACTCTCAGGTACACCTCCGACACTCCCAGGTGCACTTCTGACACTCCCGTTGCCTCTTACACTCCCAGGCACCTCTGACACTCCCAGGTACCACCTGACACTGCCAGGCACACCTCTGACACTCCATGTGCACCTCCGACACTCCCAGGTACATCCCCTACACTCCCAGGTACTCACTGACATTCCCTGGTACAGTGGTACCTCTGACCTCCCAGGTCCACGTCGCTCCCAGGTCACCTCTGACACTCCCAGGTACACATCTGACACTCCCAGGTACACCTCTGACACTCCCAGGTACTCCCACTGACACTCCCTGGTACACCCCTGCTCTCAGGTACACCTCCTGACCTCCGAGGTACTCCTCTGTCACTCCCTGATACACTTCTCCACACTCCCAGGTATACCTCTGGCCTCCCAGGGACTCCTCTGTCTCCTGATACACCTCTAACACTCCCAGGTACACCGCCGGCCTCCCAGGTACACCCCTGACAGCTGCCAGGTACACCTCAGACACTGCCAGGTACACCTCAGACACTGCCAGGTACACCTCCAGACCTCCCCAGGTACACCTCAGACACTCCAGGTGCACCTCAAGACACTCCCAAGTGCACCTCTGACACTCCAGGCACACCTCTGACACTCCGAGGTACACCTCATACACTCCCAGGTACACCGCCGACACTCCCAGGTACACCTCTGACACTCCCAGTGCCTCTGACACTCCCAGGTACACCTCCGACACTCCCAGGTACACCTCGGACATCCCAGGTACCTCCTTACCTCCCAGGTACACCACCGACACTCCCAGGTACCACCTCCGACCTCCCAGGTACACCTCTGATGCTCCCAGGTACCTCCAACACTCTCAAAACCTTACTCGCTCAGGTACACCCCAGACACTCCCTAGGTACACTTCTCACACTCCCAGGTACCTCCGGCACTCCCAAGTATACCTCTGACACTCCCAGGTACCTCCTGACCCTCCCAGGTACACCTCTGACACCTCCAGGTACACTTTGACACTCCCAGGTACTCACACCGACATTCCCTGATACACCTCCGACACTCTCAGGTACACCTCTGACACTCCAGGTACCTCTGACCTCCCAGGTACTCCACTGACATTCCCTGGTACACCTCTGACTCCCTGAGGTGCGTCCGACACTCCTAGAGTCGTCTCTGACACTCCCTGGTACACCTCTGACACTCCTAGGTTTCCTCTGGACCTCCCAGGTACTCAGTTTACTCCTGGTACACCTCTGCACTCAGGCACACCTCTCACACCCCAGGTACTCTGTGACACTCCCTGGTACTTCTCTGACACTTCAGGTACCTCCAACACTCCCATGTACACCACAGACACTCCAGTGCCTCACATACTCTCAGGCACACATCTGACCTCCCTAAGTACCTTTGACACTCCCATGCACACCTCCGGCTCTCCCAGGTACACCTCCGACACTCCCAGGTACACCTCTGCACTCCCAGGTACTCACTGACACTCCTGACACTCCAGTACCTCCCAGGTACACATTTGACACTCTGGGTACCTCAGACACTTCCAGGTACACCGTGACACTGGTACCTCCAACCTGCCAGGTACACATCAGACACTGCCAGGTACACCTCGAACACTCAAGGTGCAATTCTGACATCTCCCAAGTGCCCTCTGACACTCCCAGGCAAACCTCTAACACCCCAGGCATACCTCAGACACTTCCAGGTCACACCGCTTGCTCCCAGGTACACCTCTGACACTCCCAAGTACCTGTAACACTCCCAGGTACACCTCCGACACTCCCAGGTGCACACCTCTGACACTCCCAGGTACTCCACTGAGACTCCCAGGTCCACGCCTCCGACACTCCCAGGTACAACTCCGACACTCCCAGGTGAACCTCCGATACTCCTAGGTACACCGCTGACACTGCCAGGTACCTTGACACCCCATGTCACCCCTCCATTCTCCCAGGTACCCTCTGACAGCTCCCAGGCACTCACTGACACTCCCAGGTCCGCCTCCGACACTCCAGGTACAACTCCGACACTCCCTGGTACCTCCGATACTCTAGGTACACCTCTGACACTCCCAGGTACACCTCTGACACTCCTAGATTCTCTGACACTCCCAGTACTTCTCTGACACTCCCAGGTACACCTCGAACACTCCCAGGTACACCTCAGACACTCCCAGGTACACCTCGAACACTCCCAGGTACACCTCAGACACTCCCAGGTACACCTCAGACACTTCAGCACACCTCTGACACTCCCAGGTACACCGCTGACACTGCCAGGTACACCTCTGACACTCCAGGTACACCTCTGACACTCCCTAGGTACACCCCTGACACTCCCAGGTGCTCACCTGACATTCCTGGCACACCTCTGAACTCCCAGGTACGTCCAAACTCCCAGATACACCTCTGACCTCCCAGGTACATCTCCTAACCTCCCAGGTACACCTCTTACACTCCCAGGTACACCTCTGACCTCCCAGGTACACCTCCGATACTCCCAGGTACCACCTCTGCACTCCCAGGTACCTCTGAGCACTCCTAGGTCTCCTCTTTCACTCCTGATACACCTCTACACTCCCAGGTACACCGCTGACTCTCCAGGTACACCTCTGACCTCCCAGATACTCCACTGACATTCCCTGGTACACCTCTGACACTCCCATGTACACGTCCTTGCTCAGATGCACCTCTGACACTCCAGGTACATCTCTGCTCCCAGGCACCTCTGACCTCCCAGGTACCTCTGACACTGCCAGGTACACTGAACACTGCCAGGTACCTCCAGACACTCCCAGGTACACCTCAGACCTCCAGGTGCTCCTCTTACACTCCCAAGAGCACCTCTGACACTCCCAGGTACACCTCAGACACTCCCAGGTACAGCTGACCTCCCAGGTACACCTCTGACATCCCAAGTACACCTCTGACACTCCCAGGTACATCCGTCACTCCCAGGTACAACTCCGACACTCCCAGATAAACCTCCGATACTCCTAAGTACACCTCTGACCTCCCAGGTACACCTCTGACACTCCTAGGTATTCCTCTTGACCTCCTGGTACACCTCTGACACTCCTAGTATTCCTCTGACACTCCAGGTACCCTCAGTCACTCTAGGTACACCTCTCACACTCCCAGGTACCTCTCACACTCCCAGGTACACCTCTCACACTCCCAGGTACTCTTGTGACACTCCCTGGTACTCTCCTGACTTCCAGGCACCTCAGACACTCCCAGGTACACCTCAACCTCCCAGGTACACCTCACATACTCCCAGGCACACCTCTGGCCTCTGGTACACCTCTGACACTCCATGTACACCTCCGACACTCCCAGGTACACATCTGACACTCCCAGGTACTCCACTGACACTCCCTGGTACACCTGACACCTCCAGGTACACCTCAGACACTCCCAGGTATGAACACTCCCAGGTACACTTCTCACACTCTCAGGTACACCGCCGACACTCCCAGGTACCTCTGACACTCCCGGGTACCTCTGACACTCCCAGGTACCTCTGCACTCCAGGTACACCTCCGACCTCCCAGATACTCACTGACATTCCTGGTACACCTCTGACACTCCCATGTACACGTCCACTCCAAATACCTCCGACACTCCCAGGTACATCTCTCCCAGGTACACCTCTGACATACCCAGGTACACCTCAGACACTGCCAGGTACACCTCAGACACTGCCAGGTACACCTCAGACACTCAGGTGCTCCTCTTACACTCCCAAGTGCACCTCTGACACTCCCAGGCACACCTCTGACACTCCCAGGTACACCTCAGACACTCCCAGGGTACACCGCTGACACTCCCAGGTACACCTCTGACCTCCCAAGTACACCTCTGGCCTCCCAGGTACACCTCCGGCACTCCCAGGTACAACTCCGACACTCCCAGGTAAACCTCCGATGCTCCTAAGTACCTCTGACCTCCCAGGTACCTCTGACACTCCCTAGGTATTCTCCTGACACTCCCTGGTACCTCTGACACTCCTAGGTATTCCTCTGACACTCCCGGTGCACCTCCGATACTCCCAGGTACACCTTTGACACTCCCAGGTACTCCTCTGTCACTCCCTGATACACCTCCTAACAATCCCAGGTACACCTGACTCTCCCAGGTGCACCTCTGACACTCCTAGGTACTCACTGACATTCCTGGTACACCTCTGACACTCCCAGGTACACGTCCCTTGCTCCCAGATACCTCCTGACACTCCCAGGTACATCTCTAACACTCCCAGGTACACCTCTGACACTCCCAGGTACACCTCCAGACATTGCCAGGTACACCTCAGACACTGCCAGGTACACCTCAGACACTCCCAGGTACCCTCAGAACCTCCAAGGTGCTCCTCTGACACTCCCAAGTGCACCTCTGACATTCCAGGCACACCTCTGACACTCCAGGTACACCTCAGACACTCCCAGGTACACCTCTGACACTTCCAGGTACACCTCTGACACTCCCAGGTACACCTCTGACACTCCAGGTACCTCCTGCTCCCAGGTACAACTCCGTGCTCCCAGGTAAACCTCCGATACTCCTAGGTACACCCCTGACACTCCCAGGTACACCTCTGACACTCCAGGTATCCCTCTGACACTCCCTGGTACACCTCTGACACTCCTAGGTATTCTCTGACACTCCCAGGTACACCTCAGTTACTCCTAGGTACCTCCTCCCAGGCACCTCTCACACTCCCAGTGCTCCTGTGACACTCCCTGGTACTTCTCTGACACTTCCAGGTACACCTCAGACACTCCCAGGACACCTGAGACCTCCCAGATACACCTCTGACACTCCCAGGTACATCTCTAACACGCCCAGGTACACCTCTGCCTCCAGGTACACCTCTGACACTCCCAGGTACCTCCGACACTCCCAGGTACACCTCCTGACACTCCCAGGTACCCCAACCTCCCTAGGTACTCCTCTTTCACTCCCTGATACACCTCAACACTCCCAGGTACACACCGCTGACCTCCCAGGTACACCTCTGACACTCCCAGATACTCCACTGACATTCCTGGTACACCTCTGACACTCCCATGTACACGTCCAACACTCCCAGATACACCTCTGACACTCCCAGGTACACCTCTCACCTCCCAGGTACACCTCAGACACTGCCAGGTACACCTCAGACCACTGCCAGGTACACCTCAGACACTCCCAGGTACACCTCAGACACTCCAAGGTGCTCCTCTTACACTCCCAGTGCACCTCTGACACTCCCAGGTACACCTCTCACTCCCAGGTACACCTCAGACACTCCCAGGTACACCGCTGACCTCCCAGGTACACCTCTGACACTCCCAAGTACACCTCTGACTCCCAGGTACCTCCGTCACTCCCAGGTACAACTCCGACCTCCCAGATAAACCTCCGATACTCCTAAGTACACCTCGGCCTCCCAGGTACACCTCTGACACTCCCTAGGTATTCCTCTGACACTCCCTGGTACACCTCTGACACTCCCTAGGTATTCCTCTGACACTCCCAGATCACCTCAGTCACTCCTAGGTACACCTCTCACACTCCCAGTACCTCTCCACCACTCCCAGGTACACCTCTCACACTCCCAGGCCCTCTTGTGACACTCCCCTGGTACTTCTCTGAGCCTTCCAGGTACACCTCCAGACACTCCCAGGTACACCACAGACACTCCCAGGTACCTCCCCCATGCTCCAGGCACACCTCTGACCTCCTAGGTACACCTCTGACACTCCATGTACACCTCCGGCACACTCCCAGGTACACATCTGACACTCCCAGGTGCTCACTGACCTCCCTGGTTCAGACACTCCAGACACTCCCAGGTACACTTCTCCACACTCTCCAGGTACACCGACACTCCCAGGTACCTTCACACTCCCGGTACACCTCTGACACTCAGGTACACCTCTGACACTCCAGGTACCTCCGACACTCCCAGATACTCATGACATTCCTGGTACACCTCTGACACTCCCTGTACACGTCCAACACTCCCAGATACACCTCTGACACTCCCAGGTACATCTCTAACACTCCCAGGTACACCTCTGACACTCCCAGGTACACCTCAGACACTGCAGGTACACCTCAGACACTGCCAGGTACACCTCAGACACTCCCAGGTACACCTCAGACCTGCCAGGTACACCTCGGACCTCCCAGGTACACCTCAGACACTCCAAGGTGCTCTCTTACACACCCCAAGGTGCACCTCTGACCTCCCAGGCACACCTCTGACCTCCCAGGTACACCTCAGATACTCCAGGTACACCATGACACTCCCAGGTACACCTCTGACCTCCCAAGTGCACTCTGACACTCCCAGGTACCTGACACTCTAGGTATTCTCTGACACTCCCAGGTACACCTCAGTCACTCCTGGGTACACCTCTCACCTCCCAGGTACACCTCTCACACTCCAGGTACTCCTGTGACCTCCCTGGTACCTCCAGCCAGGTACACCTCAGGACACTCCCAGGTACACCACAGACACTCCCAGGTACCTGCCTCCCAAGACACCTCTGACACTCCTAGGTACCTCTGACACTCCATGTACCTCCGACACTCCAGGTACATCTGACACTCCCAGGTACACTTCTCACACTCAGGTACACCTCCGACACTCCCAGGTACACTTCTGACACTCCCGGGTACACCTCTGACCTCCCAGGTACCTCCTGACACTCAGGTACCTCTGCCTCCCAGGTACACCTCTGACACTCCCAGGTACACCTCTGACACCTGCTCCTCTGTCACTCCTGATACCTCTAACAATCCCAGGTACACCCCAACACTCCCAGGTGCACCTCTGACACTCCTAGGTACTCACTGACATTCCTGGTACACCTCTGACCTCCCAGGTACAGTCCCAGCACTCCCAGATCACCTCTGACCTCCCAGGTACACCTCTAACACTCCCAGGTACACCTCTGACACTCCCAGGTACACCTCAGACACTGCCAGGTACCTCAGACACTCCCAGGTACCTCAGACACTCCCAGGTACACCTCGGACACTCCAGGTGCTCTCCCAGCACTCCCAAGTGCTGACATTCCCAGGCACACCTCCCAACACTCCAGGTACCTCAGACACTCCCAGGTACACCGCCCAACACTTCCAGGTACACCTCAGACACTCCCAGGTACACCTCAGACACTCCAAGGTGCTCCTCTTTCACTCCCAAGTGCACCTCTGACACTCCCAGGCACACCTCTTTCACTCCCAAGTACACCTCTGACCTCCCAGGTACCTCCGTCCTCCCAGGTACAACTCCGACACTCCCAGGTAAACCTCTGATGCTCCTAAGTACACCTCTGACACTCTCCCAGGTACACCTCTGACTCTCCTAGGTACCTCCTGACCTCCCAGGTACACCTCAGACACTGCCAGGTACACCTCGAACTCCCAGGTACACCTCAGACACTCCCAGGTACACCTCAGACACTCCAGGTGCTCCTCTGACACTCCCAGTGCACCTCTGACATTCCCAGGCACACCTCTGACCTCCCAGGTACACCTCAGACACTCCCAGGTACACCTTGACACTTCCAGGTACACCGCTGACACTCCCAGGTACACCTATGACACTCCCAGGTACACCTCCGACACTCCCAGGTACAACTCCGGTCTCCCAGGTAAACCTCCGATACTCTAAGTACACCCCTGACACTCCCAGGTATACCTCTGACACTCCTGGGTATTCCTCTGACCTCCCTGGTACACCTCTGACACTCCTAGGTATTCCTCTGACCTCCCAGGTACACCTCAGTTACTCCTAGTACACCTCTCACCTCCCAGGCACACCTCTCACCTCCCAGGTACTCCTGTGACACTCCCTGGTACTTCTCTGACACTTCAGGTACACCTCAGACACTCCAGGTACACCACAACACTCCCAGGTACACCTCCCACATACTCCCAGGCACACATCTGACACTCCTAAGTACCTTGACACTCCAGTATGCCTCCGACACTCCCAGGTACACCTCCGACACTCCCAGGTACCTCCGACACTCCCAGGTACCTCTGACACTCCCAGGTACATTGACACTCCCAGGTACACCTCAGACACTTCCAGGTACACCGTGACACTACCAGGTACACCTCAAACTGACCAGGTGCACATCAGACACTGCCAGGTACACCTCAGACACTCCCAGGTACACCTCGAACTCCAAGGTGCCTCGGCACTCCCAAGTGCCCCTCTGACACTCCCAGGCAAACCTCTAACTCCCAGGTATACCTCAGACACTTCCAGGTACACCACTTGGCACTCCCAGGTCACTCCCAACCTCCCAAGTACACCTGCAACACTCCCAGGTACCTCCGACACTCCGGTACTCCTGACACTCCCAGGTACTCACAGCACTCCCAGGTCACGCCTCCGACACTCCCAGGTACAACTCCGACACTCTCAGGTAAACTTTCGATGCTCCTAGGTACCCGCTAGCACTGCCAGGTACACCTTGACACCCTCATGCACCTCCGACACTCCCAGGTACACCTCTGACCTCCCAGGTACTCCACTGACACTCCCAGGTCCGCCTCCGACACTCCCAGGTACAACTCCGACACTCCCAGGTACACCTCGATACTCCTAGGTCCTCTGACCTCCCAGGTACACCCCTGGCCTCCCTGGGTATTCCTCTGACCTCCTGGTACATCTCTGACCTCCCAGGTACACCTCAGACACTCCAGGTACACCTCAGACACTCCCAGGTACACCTCGGACACTCCCAGGTACACCTCAGACACTCCCAGGTACCTCTGACACTCCCAGGTACACCTCTGACACTCCCAGGTACTCCTGACATTCCCTGGCACACCTCTGAAACTCCCAGGTACACGTCCAACACTCCGAATACACCTCTGACACTCCCAGGTACATCTCTAACACTCCCAGGTACACCTCCTGACACTCCCAGGTACACCTCTGACACTCCAGGTACACCTCCGATACTCAGGTACACCTCTGACACTCCCAGGTACACCTTGACACTCCTAGGTACTCCTTTTCCTCCCTGATACACCTCTAACACTCCCAGGTACACCGCTAACCTCCCAGGTACACCTCTGACACTCCCAGATACTCCACTGACATTCCCTGGTACACCTCTGACACTCCCATGTACGTCCAACACTCCCAGATACACCTCTGACCTCCCAGGTACATCTCTAACACTCCCAGGTACCTCCCAGGCTCCAGGTCACCTCCAGACACTGCCAGGTACACCTCAGACACTGCCAGGTACCTCAGACACTCCAAGGTGCTCCTCTTTCACTCCCAGTGCACCTCTGACACTCCCAGGCACCTCTGACACTCCCAGGTACACCTCTGACTCTCCCAGGTACACCTCAGACACTTCAGGTACACCGCCGACACT
>NW_024732481.1:0-9726 GCF_018991925.1 Homarus americanus | reverse complement strand
ATCGGTATTAGCTTCGTTCAGTTACATTGCTAAGTAATTCCAGTAATCTCCTCTACCCAGACAAATACATCTGACGTCTCCTCCTCCTACCCAAACCAAATACAACCAGTAATCTCCTCTACCCAGATAATTAAATCCCATAATCCCTATACATAAAACCATAAGCCTACTCTAACAAATCCTCAACGAAAGAGGAATAAAGAGTTTTAATCCCCTTCACGTAAACACAAGAAATACAATTTATCTTTGACCCACACATAAAACACATAATCCCCCGTTTACATAAAGAGAATAATCCCCTCCACACAAGCGCACGCAATCTCAATAACCTTCTCTACAAAGAAGAAAAAAAAAACAACAGCCTTTCTCTACCAAACATTTATATAAACCAATCTCTTTTAAAATACATAAAAAGTAATCCCTCATAAACGGGTTGACAGAGAACCCAAATCTCTATATAAATCCCTTTAAACTGCTATAACAAGACATATAAAATAATCCTCACACATAGAAATACTAAGTAGAGTTAATATCCTCTACGCAAGCTAAAATATCCCCACAACAAAAGCTAACAGACACACATAACCTACATTAATCCCCTATGCGTGGGTGCCAAATAAATAATGCAATCCCCCCTCCCTACAGAGACAAAATTAATCCCCTGTAATAAACATTTAGCAGACACAACAATAATCTCCGCACTCAGAATTATGATACATCCTATCTATGCAAACCAAATACCTGTACACACTGAATACACAGACTGATGTAAAAGATCTTTATAAACTGGTCATCAACGAATAAACACTGATTCATTTTTAGTCCAAGGAAAAACAAGGATATTATTGTTTTATGGCGGCAAAGATAAAAAAAACAATAACTCAAATGGAAGATAAAAAATAAATTTGAAAAGACAAACAAAAAAAAAAAAAACCAACAAAAAACAAATCAGGTAACCAATATAATAAACCATATTACAATGAACATTTAGGTGATACTATAATGAATCGTGCACGTTGAAATAGTAAAGAGACATAACAGCAGATGATGTATAGAGCCAAACTGCCATCCAAAGTTTCCCTAAATGTAAAAGAAGACAAACATCCTACAGTGTGATATTCATTTTACACAAAGAGAAATTAATAAAGAGAGATGTTCAATACAACGAGAGTACTATACAGGGGATGATTCTGCTCCAGTACAGCACAAGCGGAGAACATTCTGACCTGAAGACGACACAATCTGACCAAAACAACAAACAAAACACCCCACACAACACCAAACACAGCATGAACTGACGGCAAGGGCATAATGATAACAAACTAAGGGATGGCATATTCCAACTTCAAGTCACACTAGATGGGATATATTTAAAAAAACGGATATACTCCTGATGATGGTGGTGAGTGAGCGAGTAAAAAAGTGAGTACATGGTTATACACTGTGTCGCCAACCAAGAATACATTCTAGCCATCAAGGACACACTGTCGCCGGTAGTAATAGTATACAACGATCTAGTAGACCGGGGAAAGTACACACCAGTAAATGCAAGTAATTACCTTTTCCATGTACATCCGCTGCCGATAATGAAGGCAGGAGGAACCCAAGAGTGGAGAATGTTCACGAATTCCTCTGTTTATTAAGGTCATATCTAGGTTGATGGTTGTTGAAGCCGGCTGCCAGGCTGAACTAGGCTGGAAACTTTATCACTGGGTGTGTGAGTGGATGGATGAGTGGGTGTGTGGGTGGATGGATGAGTGGGTGTGTGGATAGATGGATGGATGAGTGGGTGTGTGGGTAGATGGATGGATGAGTGGGTGTGTGGATAGATGGATGGATGGTGGGTGTGTGGGTAGGTGGATGAGTGGGTGTTGGATAGATGGATGGATGGTGGGTGTTGGATAGACGAATGAATGACTGGATGTGTGGATAGACGAATGAATGACTGGATGTGTGGATAGATGGATGAATGACTGGATGAGTTACTGCAATATAACATTACATTCCCTAAAATAAACGTTTCTCTTCTATCCGATCCTCTGCATTTATTTACCACCTATACTTAACTTTTTCGGTAAACAAGTAACTCATAAGAACACACTGTAAATTAATCAGTTAATACTCCTCAGCTAAAATAACAATTATCTTGAGTAAAAAAAAAATAAAAATCTGACCTACAAACCACTTTTTTCCCCAAAGCTCCAAAAACAACAATACTTTTTTTACCTTTCAGCATTAAACTGTATAATGCCCTTATAGCACTATTGATTCCTTCCTTTATTACACCGAGAACAAAGCTTATTTTCGTTTTTCATCCGCATTACTTTTATCGTTTCTTTTTTCCTTTGCGTCAATACAATACTCTTGAATGATGCCTTTGTACATTTTGCAATAGCGAGTATCGTGCCGTTGTCGCCGCCCCAACACGACAATAGTCATCCCTGCCTACTCTTGTCCTCTAGAGCACAGCAGTTGTGGCGGTGTTTTTTTTTTGGGTTTTTTTTAAGTTATTTACAACAAACAATGTTTCTGCTCCTCTTTGTATCATTTGTGTAACCGACTATTTTTTTTTGTCTCTCCTCTTGTTTTAACTATCTCTCTCCTTCTCTTTGTATGTCTGTTCTGTCTCTCTTGCTCTTCTCCTTTATCGTTTTGTCTTTCACACTTTTTTTCTCTTTTCTTTCTCTTTCTCACCCTGTCTGCCTCTCTTCCCTCTTCCTTTCTATTATCCTAGCACTCCTTTCCTCATACTCTCTCTTTCTCTCACCCTCTTCCTCTGTCTCTCCCTAACTCGTAACCGTTCCCTCTCCCCTATTTCTGGTAAGACAATCCTCTTCACTTTTGTTCAAGCAGAACCTCTCTCCTCCCCTCCCCTCCCCCCCTCACCCCCCGTCCTCCCAGTATTCCCACCTTCCTCCACATTCCAGCCATCAGCCCAGCCTCGTTAGCTTTCTATTCCAAAGTCATCGAAGGTGTTAAAACACTCCCACCATTTACCACACTTTCGTTCTTATGATGAAGGTTCACAAAGGTCATATTACCTGGCTAGGGTTACGGTGACTGAAGGCATTAATAACGAGTTACAAACGTAAATAAACAAAGGGGGCAAAAACATGTTAGCATCGTTATAATACCAGTTTCGGTTACTCATCTTACGTTACGTGTAAATACTGCCTAATTTGCCTAAGTTTGATGGTAGTAATAAGTCTTAAACACTAAATGTATTATGCAACAGGAGTCAAAAACATGCTAAGTAACATGTTAATAGATGAAGAATAAAACACCCTACAACACCTATACCTAAGGACTATTTTATCTTGACTAATGCTGGGTTACGAAAACACTAATGCTCTATATGTAAGTTAAAATAAAAAAGAAAATCACGTTAAAAAAACAAATTATAAAGCAAATTTGAACCTTACAACAAGTGTACATAAGAGCGACTCTACATCAGCATTCTGGGCAAAAGTATGCGATGTAACACCCTCATACCAAAGCAAATTACTCCTTTTGTCAAGTGTTCTAGGGACTATATTACCTCGGCGGTGGATGGTGGTGGTTATGGCAGAAGCTGTGGAAGGTAATATATGAAGGAGGGATCAAAGACAACTAAGAGAACCACAACTACCATTCTTCCCTCCCTCTTGGATTTGTCTGGGCTCCCGTTCTCAACCATAAAACCATCCTCCCCCCTTCTTCCCTCTCCTCCTCCTCTTCCCTCTCCTCCTGTTTCCTTTACCTATGTCCTCTATGATCTTCCTTCCTTTCCTTCACTTCCCTTTTTTCCCTCATTACTTCCCTCTCTATATTATTTACATCTATCCCCAGCCTCCTCCTGTTCCTCTTCCTTCTTTATCTTTCCCTTCTTTCTTTCAACTACCCTGTTTCCTTCCTTTGTCCCCCTCTCTCTCTCCCCTTACCCACCCTCATCACAGCCCTCCCCCACAGCCCTTCCTCCCATTACTTTCCCTCAGTCTCACTTGCTGCAACAACCCCTCCCTCCTTTCTACTAGACTTCCCTCTCTATTGATTCATCTATTCCTACTCTAGTTTCCCTCCTATCATCCCATTCTACTCAGTTCCCCTCCTACCATCCCATTCCTATAGTTTCCTCCTACCATCCCATTCCACTTTGTTTCCCTCCTACCATTCCCATTCCCACTATAGTTTCCCCTCCTACCATCTCATTCCCATTCAATTTTAGCTCAACCTTATGGTCCATTCCTATTCCAAGTATGATTTCCCCTTCCCAGATTCCTATTTCTCTTAAAATTTCCTCATCACCAAACCCTTCATTCCATTCAACTCTTCCTACAGACATTACCAGGGCAGTTTCCTCAACGTCCAGTCTTCACTATTTTCTTCCTTCTTCCTCCTTCTCTTCCTCTCCCCGTTATCTTCCTCTTCCATCCTTACGTCCATATCCCCCACTCCCAATCCTCCATTCGTTCCTCTACTCCTCTTTCATTCATATTCTTCTAATCCTTCTTTCACGTCTAGTCTGCCAATCACATTTCTATACTCCATTCCTCCTCCTCTCTTCTTCCCTCCCTACTCTCTCTCTCTCTCTCTCTCTCTCTCTCTCTCCCTCTCTCCCCTCCCTCCCTCTCCCTACTCCTCCATGTGTATTGCCACAGTCATTAGTATCTGATAAAACACACTGACTGACACCTGTCTAAATGTTTGCTGAGAGAACAACAGTCGTGGACGTTACATTAGGAAGAGGAAAAAGGCAAAAGGAGGAGAGAGAGAGAAAAAGTTGGTGGTGAAGAGTGAGACAGAAATAGAGATGGATGGGAGAGGGTCCTGAAAGGGGCGAAAGGAGTAGAGTTGTGAGAAGAGGAAGTAAAAAGAAGAGAGGCGATAGGTACAAGGAAGAAAAAAGAGAGGAAGGTAAGAAATGAGGAGGCTAAAAAACAACAAATCTCTCTTCAGCGTCGCAAGTCTGTCACGATATATCACAACTGTCGCCGGTAGTAGGTCGTCACAGGCCCTGGGGTGGGTTCAGGGCGACTCCAGAGCAAACCCATAAAACGTTTTCAGCAACTTCCTTCAGCTAACGAGAATTTTTAAACAAGTCTTTCATGTGTCTTAGCAAGTCTTAGGAGGTCTTTAATAGGTCTTTGATAAGGTCAGGATCCGTATTGAACTCGGTATTTATCACACTGCCCAACACGTACTTCGACAGGTCTTTCACAGGTGTTAAACAGGTCCAAGCAGGGTCACCCCCCTGTAGCTTCATAACCGTACCTGATCAGGTCTTTTAAGATCACAAATAGTACCATATTAAGGGCCTGGGCAGGTTACCTGCCGGCCCCCAAGGTCACACCACGCCCTCAGGTCCCCACAGTAAGTCGGGCTTCTTAATATTCTAGATTTCTCCTTTGTAAGTCTGTCCGAACCACGAGTTATCTCCCCATCAGGCCATGAGCGGCTCAAGAGGTTTCCATCTGATCACTAATTTCTAACCAGGCCCTGAGGGGTTTCTAGAAGGGCCTCTAATTTACCAATCGGACCCTTCAGTGCCCCGCGTGAAGGCTCTAAATAGGTCCTCCCCATATGGTCTTTACAGGTCTCCATACAGTCTTTATCCTCCACAGAAAAACTGAAGGAACGCGGCGCCCTCACCTTAACCCTCAAGAGAACAATAGCCAACAGAGGCCACTAACACCTCCCCACAACCTCCCCCAGCCACTAACACCTCCCCACAACCTCCCCCCAGAAGCCACTAACACCTCCCCACAACTCCCCCAGAAGCCACTAACACCTCCCCACAACCCCCCCAGAAACCACTAACACCTCCCCACAACCTCCCCCAGAAGCCACTAACACCTCCCCACAACTCCCCCAGACACTAACACTCCCCCACAACCTCCCCCAGAAGCCACTAACACTCCCCCACAACCTCCCCCAGAAGCCACTAACACCTCCCCACAACCTCCCCCAGAAGCCACTAACACCTCCCACAACCTCCTCCCCCAGAGCCACTAAACACTCCCCACAACCTCCCCCAGAAGCCACTAAACACCACACCCCCCAGAAGCCACCAAACACCTCCCCCACAACCTCCCCAGAAGCCACTAACACCTCCCCACAACCTCCCCCAGAAGCCACTAAACACCTCCCACAACCTCCCCCCAGAAGCCACTAACACCTCCCCACAACCTCCCAGAGGTCACCACACCTCCCCACAACCTCCCAGAAGCCACTCACCTCCCCAACCCCCCCCAGGCCACTAACACTCCCCACAACCTCCCTAATGGATACTTAAGCCAGGGATTCATTACGCTTTGACCTTTTTTTTGTACACGGCTCTGCTATATTTACTGAGGTGGAGCCATGAGCGTCTTCCCCAAGGGTCCATAACGGCCCCTCTGCAATCTTTTTACCTGAATTACCTTACCGGAGGACTGACCGACCACACCAAAGTTTATATACTGTATATATCCCAAACTATCATGTAGTGTTAACCAAGATACACAGTCTTCACCTTCCACACACAGGTTGACCCTCCTCTGGTCTCGCCTTCATCAGGAGTAACTCTTATAATCCGGTTGATTCCTATTCTAGCTCAGAGTTTTATTATCCTTTTTTTTGGTTCTTCAGCCTGACGGTCAACTGATATAAAGCGTCCACTGAATCTTATCATTCTTTTTTTTTCTCTGTTCTTTCCCCGGCCATTATCACCCGCTATGTCAAACCCAATTAAAATTCCTGACTGCAGCTTCTCCTCCGCCCCAAGTTATAAAATTGGGAAACAGATGCGTGAGAGGACCATCGGCTCTCATATTCCATCGTGACTGCCTATTTCTTCACGCCTCTATTATCCTCAGCTAGTAAATATCTAGTGGGTGAGTGGGTGTCAGTGTGTGGATGGGGGATGGGTGGTAGGTAGGTGTGGGATAACTGGACGAGAAGGGTGTGGAGGGGGGGGGTAGACTATCTCATCAGGGATGTATGAGTGAGGCCTGGAGAGGGAACGAGGACCTGGTATGAGAGTGTGTGGATGGGGGAGGGAGGGGGAGGGTATGTGGGTGGGAGGGAAGTGAGAGGGTGAGTAGGGGTGGGGGAGGTGAGGTGAGTGGGAGGCGAGTAGAGGAAAGCTTCACTATCTCCCTGGCTGAGGTCAACGATGTCCAGATTGAGAGGGAAGATAAGAAGTAGTTTTGTGTTTTATTAATAGTCATTGTTACCTGAGGCGTGTGACAAGCACAAGCAGGGAGGTACAGGTATAATTGACTAACTGACCATAGAATTTTGGCCCTCATAAACAGAGCCAAAAGTCCCCATATATTCACACACACACACACACACACACACACACACACACACACACACACACACACACACACACACACACACACACACACACACACACACACACACACACACACACACACACACACACACACACACACGGTCACGGTCTCTACGCCTGAATTACGATCATGATTTTTTATTGACAACATTTGCATTCTCAGTTTTTTATGTATCTCTTCATCTTGTGAGAGACGCGGAGAGAGGACGAGGGTGAGAATGAAGGAGGGAGGTAGTGAAGTGAATAATAAGTGAGACATGAGGATAAGAAGAGAAGGAGGAAGTATAGATGAAGAAGAAGCAGAGGTGGGGTGGGGATTGGGGGAGGTACAGGAAGGAGGGAAGAGAAGGGAAGGGAGGAGGAGGAGGAGGAGGTGGAATGAAGTCAAGGAAGTGAAGAGGGCAGAAAGAAGCAGAAGAGAAATGAGGAGGAGAGGATGAGAATGGGGAAAATGAAGGAGAAAGTAGAGAGAACTCACATGGCCAAGTAATAGATAAAGGAAAACAAGTAAGATGTAGAGGAAGAGGAAGAAGAAGGCAAGAATAAGAGGAGGAAGGAGAAGCAGAGGAGGAGATGGCTTCAGGACAAGTCATCATGAATGATTAAAGATAGAGCCCTTGAGATCCTTGTCAGTCTGTCTGTCGAGTGTGCTGTCTTGTGTTGTGTGTGTGTGTTCAGAAGGTTGCGTGCCCTGAGTCTGCGTAAACAATCAGCAGTGCCGTGTGCAGCCGTTTTGGTATCTTATGCGGTGTTCGTATGCCTGCCTGCCTGCCTGCCTGCCTCCGAGTCGGTCTTGAGTGCGTGTGAGTAAGGCGGCGCATCAGACACCGGAGGAAGCATTGACAAGCGATGAGTGTTACAACTACACATGAACCCCCGCACACCACCATGGACCACTACCAACACAACCAGACACACACACACACACACACACACACACATAACACCACCACACACAACCAGACACACCACACACACACAACACCACATGGACCACTACCACCACACACAACCACGACACACACACACACACCACATGGACCACTACCACCACACACAACCCGACACACACACAAACACACACACACACACACACACATGGACCACTACCACCACACAACCACACACACACACACACCACACATGGACCACTATTACCACACACAACCACACACACACACACACACCACACATGCAACCTCACACCACCACACAACTACGACATAGACCGCTGCTACCACATATGGTCCACCACTCTCTTACCTGCGCTACCATACAACGCTTCATGCTAAACAGGCTGGAACCCATTAAAGGGAAGGAGAGGAGGTGGAAAAGAGAGGGAAGGAGGGGAAAGAGGAGAAATTGCAGAGGTGTCAAGGTGGAGGAAGAAGAGGAAGAGCGAGTGAGAAAAAGAGGAGAAAAGGGTGGAGAAATGGGAGGACGTCGAAGAGAAAGTGAGAATAAGAATGGGAAGGAGAGGAAGAGAAGTGGGGCAAAAGGAGAGAAGAAATAGGAAGTGATGTGAACAGAAGGAAAACAGAGGGAAGGAGAAGGGAGAGGGTGGTAAATAAAGATGAAAGGGGAAGAAAAGAGAAAAGGAAGAGAAGATGAAGAGGATAAGAGGGAGAGAGAGCCTGAAAATAGGGTTTAATAATAATCAAGATGGGGAAAAAGAGGGAAGTAAGTAGATGATGAAGGGAAGGATATAATAACTATATACTAAAAAGAGGAAGAAGAGAGGAGAAGAAGGAGTAAGAGGAAAATAAAAAGGAAAGGAAGGAGGAGGAGAAGAAGATGAGACATAGAGGAGATAAAGAAGCAAATGAGAAAACGAAAAGAAAAAAACAGACAGAAAAAGGAGGAGAAAAGGGAAGAAAGGAAGAAGAAAGAAGAAGGAAGAAGGAGGAGAAGAGGAGGAAGAGGAGGAAGAGGTGAAGGGCACAAGAAGGCAAAGGACCCCAGTAATGACTTGGGATTGCAAACTCATTAGCTACTCTGAATTCTTTCATCTCTCTTCCTTCCTCCTTCTCCTTCTCCCTCCAGTCTCCCTTAAATGGGTCCAAAAAACAGCAAGGCGAGGGGGGAGGGCGAGAGAACATCACATAAATTTGATCTCATCTCAGAGTGACAAGATGCGAAGACCTAAAGGAGAGAACCTAAGAACCCAAGGAACTCAAGGAACTCAGGCCTCCAGGTTTTGTGGTATAAACTTGTCATCGAAGGCACAGAGAGAAGTCCATCGGTACTGTTCATAACGTGTTCGTATTATCTCGTGTTGGTGTTGTTAATACGGTTATACGCCTCAGCCGTCCCAACCCAAGATACAAGAATGTTTATTATATGAACCAAAACATTGGAAGACAAAACATCAACATCCTCCTCCCCACGGTCTCCGCCAAGCCTTCCCA
>NW_024732480.1:0-8785 GCF_018991925.1 Homarus americanus | reverse complement strand
ATAGCTCTGTAGGGGTGCCCTGCCCTCACACCCCGTTTCATGGCACTAAAGGGGTGCCCGGCACTCACACCCCGGCTCATGGCACAGAAGGGGTGCCCGGCACTCACACCCCGGCTCATGGCACTGAAAGGGTGCCCGGCCCTCACACCCCGGGTTATGTCACTAAAGGGATGCCCGGCCCTCACACCCCGGGGCACGGGGTTGAAGCGGTTCCCGGCCTTCACACCCCGGGTCATGGTGCTCATGGGGTGCCCGGCCCTCACACCCCGATTCATGGCACTGAATTCGAGCCCGGCCCTAGCACTATGGGTCATGGTGCTGAAGGGGTGCCCGTGCCTCACACCCCGATTCATTTCACTGAAGGGGTGCCTGACTGTCGCGATCCCACTACCCTTTATACTTGGGGAGTGAATCCTACCCCAAGTTATTAACAAAAAAAGGTACAAATAGGGAACACGGCAATAATTATCCTCACCAAAAACCTACTCAACTAAATGTACTTGAAAAAGTAAGAACAGTTGAAACAAGGGAATCAAAAGGGAAGATAATTAATTAATTCAATTTATGTTCTAAAGGGAGTAATGACTAGCAAACATGAATTTAAGGGAATAAGTAAGTGCATAATAAAATAAGAGTGATGCCGGAAGGGCGAAAATATGCTGTAAGGAGTTAGACCAAACAATTATTACTTAACATTACTATATTACACAAGACATACGAAATATATATATACAACAATCACTGCAAAATGATTATCCCTACCAAACAGGAGATACCTTACCACCAGGATCCCTTCCTAGGCCTAACTAAACGTGTCACTAATACCTGATACCCCTAGGGCATTGCAGAAGACTGGATAAAGCACTAGACAAGGGTCAAGGCTCGAGAACGAATGGACACGTCTAACCTATGCCACGGTTTTTCGCTACTGGGGAAGCGTTCCCACGCGGGGAGGAGAGCGTTTCATATCACGTGATTCAGGACATTTGCTGGATATTTCATATAATTAATTAATATTACTCTTGAGTTGACTTAACAGAGTAAGACAATGATGCATATTAATAACATACATAAATATACAATTAACCTAAGTAACTAAGAACGATAATAATATAATAAGTACAATTAACAATTTATTAATAGCTTGTATGAAATGCAGGCGTGAACATATGCCTCATGCTATGCGAGTTCCCGAGCGCTCAGGGAAGTGACACCTCCCCCAAAAAAGTGAGCTTACAACTAACTGGACGCGAAAAATGGATATACAGCAACACAGTGAAAGTAATAACTAACACAATCGGTTTAAATCAATATGAAGCAAAATAATTCATAATATAAAGACAAGGTACTCAATGACAATATAACAAAAAAATAATTTGCATATAGACATAGTTAATAAATAATCAGACTCGAGAAAGTGCATCAGCCAACACGTTCTCTTTTCCGCTGATATGGGAAATGTTCAAGTTATAGGGCTGAAGTGATAGAGCCCACCTCAAAAGTCTTTGGTTGGTATGTTTCATCTTGTCAACAAAAGTAAGTGGGTTATGATCAGTGAACACTTGAATGGGATAAGCAGTGCTGCCAATATATACTTTGAAGTTTTCTAGTGCCATGATCAGTGATAAAGCCTCCTTTTCAATGGTGGCATAGTTTCTTTGATATTTGTTAAATTTTCTAGAAAAATAGCACAGCGGATGAAGCACTTGATCACTCTCACCCTCTTGTAGAAGCACAGCACCGGCGCCAATTTCACTGGCGTCGACATGGAGAGTGAACTGTTTCTGGAGGTCAGGTGCAAGTAGTACAGGAGCATTTACCAGCAGGGATTTAAGATTCTCAAAAGATTCCTGGCAAGCCGTAGTCCACTTGAAGGTTTTCTTGCCACTCAACTGGTCAGTCATGGGAGAGGCAACGGAGGAGAAGTTTGGACAAAAACGGCGGTAGTACCCCACCATACCCAGCAACCTCATCACACTCTTCTTATCGCCTGGCACTGGATACTGTTGAATTGCCTCAATTTTGGCTGCTATAGGCTGGACTTCCCCTTGTCCGACCACATGCCCCAAGAAAGTGACGTGGGCATGGGCGAACTCAGTTTTGACGAGGTTCACAGTCAGCTTGCTTGCAGCCAGTACGGAGAAGAGGGCTTGTAGACGACTCATGTGATCTTCCCAGGAACTGCTGAAGACGATGAGGTCGTCTAGGTAACAGTGGACACCTTCCAGACCAGACGTGATGAAATTCATGAGGCGTTGAAAGGTTGCAGGGGCGTTCCGCATACCAAACGGAAGGACTGTGAATTGGTACAACCCCTCAGGAGTGACAAAAGCAGAGATTGCCCTGGAGCGTTCAGTCAGTCTTATCTGGTAGTAGCCCTGGTGGAGATCCAACTTGGTCACGTACCTTGCCTGTCCAAGATCGTCGATCACGTCGTCGATGCGTGGCAAGGGATAACCATCGGGTTCAGTGACAGCATTCACCTTGCGATAATCCACACACAGCCGCATTGACCCATTTGGCTTTGGAACTAGAACAACAGAGGATGCCCATGGACTGATGCTGGGTTCGACGAGGCCTAGCTCTTGAAGACGCTGTACCTCGGCTCGCACACACTCCCGCTTGAAGGCATTAAGACGGTAGGGACGCTGTCGGATTGGCTTGGCTCCCTTGGTCTCAACGTCATGCTCCAACACTGAACAAGAGAGTGGGTAATCACCAACTATAATAAGATACTCCTGTAATAGAGACTTTATATTATTGGCTTGGTCACTAGAGAGATGGTACAACTTAGCACTGGGGTCCTCCAAGATAATCGAGTTTTCAACTTTTACACTAGACCCATTCATTATTTCAGAAAAACACTGATCTTTATCATCCTTACACTCTGGCACAATGATACAATTTGGCAAGGATTGATCAACACAAGCAACTGCTTTTCCCAGGGTTTCGTTACGAACATGATATGACTTTAAACGATTGACATGGATAAGGCGTTTTTTATTACGCCGTTCAGGGGTGCTAATCACATAATTCACGGACCCCTGTTTTTCTAGTACTTCATATGGACCACTGTATTTGGATTTAAAAGGGTGATCATGTAAGGGCAGGAAGGCCAACACCTGCTCCCCCACTTGGAATTCTTTAGGTTTTGCCTGATGGGCCTTATCAAAATGCAGTTTCATTTTCACCTGAGCACACCTTAAGTTGGACTGGGCAAGTTCTACAGCCAGACGCAACTTCTCCTTGAATTGGACCACATATGAAGCTAAGGGCGTCGCGCTCTGATCACTCAACCAACACTCTTTTAACACCTTAAGAGGCCCTCGCGCCTCATGTCCATAGACGAGCTGGAAGGGCGAGAATCCTAGCGATTCTTGTTTACTGTCCCGAACAGCAAACAAAAGCAGGTCAACTCCCTCGTCCCAATCCTTCCCAGTCTCCAGACAGAAGGTGCGCAGCATGAGTTTTAGTGTCTGGTGAAATCTCTCTACCACCCCCTGTGACTGAGGGTGATAGGCCGAAGACCTCAACTGCCGGACTCCCAGGGTTTGCATTACCTGATTAAACAACCGGGAAGTAAAATTGGAACCCTGATCTGACTGCACCACTGTAGGAAGGCCTACTTGAGTGAAGAAGTGGGTTAAGGCTTTGATAACATTCTTCGCTGTGATGCGGCGCAAGGGAATGGCTTCAGGATAACGGGTTGCACAATCAATAATGGTTAGCAAGAACTGATGACCACGAGGGGTCTTAGGTAAGGGACCGACACAATCTATGACCACCTTACTAAAGGGCTCTTCAATGACTGGGATAGGCTGCAGAGGGAATGGTTTAATACTGGGGTTCGGTTTCCCCGCCACCTGACAATCATTGCAAGTGCGACAGTAAGAGCTGACGTCTTTCTTCATCCTAGGCCAAAAGAACTGGGATAAAATTTTTGCATAAGTCTTCCTAACTCCTAAATGACCACCCACCCCATCATGAGCGATACTAAGTATGTCCTGCCGCAAAGGATTGGGAATAACAACTTGATGATGAACTAATCAAGGGTGATTGGCAGGAGAATTGGAGGGACGGAACTTCCGCATTAATACAACAGACCTAGTGTAGTAGCAATTTGATTCTTGCTCAGCTTCTGTCTTAGTAACTGACCTATTGAGAAAACCTACTAGCTCAGGATCCCCTGCTTGTAGCTCAATAAACTTACTCCTAGTGATGGGAGAGGAACCAAAACTAGTGACATCTGGGTTCCTATCTCCATCAGAACTACTCTGGAGGTTATCTGGTTGTGGGGAATCCTCAAAAAATTCACTGAGACCAAGATCAGTATGGTCCGGCTGGATAACATTATCCTCGGACTTCTCACAGTCCTGGAGGGAAACTTCATCAACTTCACTAGTCTCTTCTACCTCTGTACTGTGGCTCATGCTACGGGTCACAGCACACGCAGGGAACAACCCTGGAACGTCTACTTCTAACTGCACAGTATTATTCTCGGCAGTGGGACAAGATGAGATCACAACATTAGGGAACATCATGTCGCCAACGAGGTCATTTCCTATCAATAGAGAGACCCCTTCTACAGGTAAGCTATCTACTACTCCTAACGTGACATAGCCTGACTTTATGGATGACCGCAGGTACACTTGACAAAGGGGAATACGCGACCCACCGGTCAAACCGTTCACAAGTACCCAGCTACCAGTATAGCATGAATCCAGGAATGGAGCAGCTTCTTTAGTAACAAGAGATAAGGCTGAGCCTGTGTCTCTCAAGAGTTTAACAGAAATGGGTTGACTGAATTGATCCAAAGCTAAGGAACCAGGAGAACAAAATGGTTCAAAGGTTGATATCACAGAAGAGGGGGAAGCATCCAGGGCAACAGTCTGACTGAGGGCAGTGACACAGGGCTCCAATAATTTCTCCGATTGCTCGGCCACCCTGACCAAAAGAGCGGGGGATCCTTGGTGAGAGGAATTTCTTTTCTTTGACTTGAGACATTCGCTGATGACATGTCCTGGGTTCTTACAGTACCTGCAACTAGAGTTTCTCTCACCAGTAGGAGTGGATCCACCTGTCCCATGGACCATAGGCTCACCCGGGGTAGATGATGCAGAAACTGAGGGTCGGTTCGGTATGACAAGAGGCAGGGACCCCTATGTAGATGTTGGTGTGGGCCGCTTGAAGGAAGTGAAGGACTGGGACATGGGAGCATAAGACCTGGAATTTACATTTCTATTAGTTAAGGAATAATGGTCTGCCACTGGACCAGCATCAGCCAGGGTACAGATACCTCTCTGATCTAAGTGAGCTCGAATGTCGCCTGGGATACACTTTCTAACCTCCTCTAGCAGGATTAGTTCAACAAGCTTGTCATGTTCTACATGGGCAGACTCACTTTCAATCCACCTCCGACAAAGGACCTGTTTCTGCCTGAAGAACTCCACAAATGTTTGTTTTTCAGTCTTCCGGCAGTTACGGAACTGTTGCCGATAGGCTTCAGGAACAAGTTTATAAGCACTCAAAACCGCAGACTTAAGAAGGGCATAGTCTAGACATTGATCCTCAGAGAGGGCAGAAAACACATTTTTTGCTTTACCAGTGAAAGATCTATAAATAAGTTGAGACCATTGAGAAACAGGCCACTTGTTAAGTCGGGCAATTTTCTCAAAAAGAGAGAAGAACTTGTTTGGTTCTTCCTCATTAAATTTAGGAACACTGTTGAGACATTTGTCTTCACTGAATGTTGAAGTATTACTACCTTGAGCCAAACCTCGTTGTTTGAGAGTTTCCAGCTCCACCTCGAGTCTTTTGAGTTCAACTTGTAAGGCCAAATTACTTGGTGTAACAATTTCCTCTGAATTTCCCGACGGTTGGGCTATGATTTCATTGTCAATAAGGTAGTTGAGGACAGCCTCTTCTAACCTAGCCTTATTCATGGAAGAGCGGCCTTCTACTTCATAATAAGCAGCGAGGGATTGCCACTCTGCCTTAGTAAGCCCCTTCAGTACTTCGGCTGAAGGTGAAGGTGAACACAGCAACTTGCATCCAAAAATACTTAGCGATGAAACAACACCTGACGAGTAACAACACTTGATATGACACAACAATGGTGGTTAGCTCCCGGACACAGGCCCCCACTTGTCGCGATCCCACTACCCTTTATACTTGGGGAGTGAATCCTACCCCAAGTTATTAACAAATAAAGGTACAAATAAGGAACACGGCAATAATTATCCTCACCAAAAACCTACTCAACTAAATGTACTTGAAAAAGTAAGAACAGTTGAAATAAGTGAATCACAAAAGGGAAGATAATTAATTAATTCAATTTATGTTCTAAAGGGAGTAATGACTAGCAAACATGAATTTAAGGGAATAAGTAAGTGTATAATAAAATAAGAGTGATGCCGGAAGGGCGAAAATATGCTGTAAGGAGTTAGACCAAACAAATATTACTTAACATTACTATATTACACAAGACATACGAAATATATATATACAACAATCACTACAAAATGATTATCCCTACCAAACAGGAGATACCTTACCACCAGGATCCCTTCCTAGGCCTAACTAAACGTGTCACTAATACCTGATACCCGTAGGGCATTGCAGAAGACTGGATAAAGCACTAGACAAGGGTCAAGGCTAGAGAACGAATGGACACGTCTAACCTATGCCACGGTTTTTCGCTACTGGGGAAGCTTGCCCACGCGGGGAGGAGAGCGTCTCATATCACGTGATTCAGGACATTTGCTGGATATTTCATATAATTAATTAATATTACTCTTGAGTTGACTTAACAGAGTAAGACAATGATGCATATTAATAACATACATAAATATACAATTAACCTAAGTAACTAAGAACAAAAATAATATAATAAGTACAATCAACAATTTATTAATAGCTTGTATGAAATGTAGGCGTGAACATATGCCTCACGCTATGCGAGTTCCCGAGCGCTCAGGCACGTGACACTGACCCTCACACCCCGGGTCATGTGAAGGGGTGCCCGGCCCTCACACCCGGGTTTGCAGCACTGTAGGGGTGCCCGGCCCTCACACCCCGTTTCATGGCACTGAAAGGGTGCCCGGCCCTCACACTCCGGTTCATGACACTGAAGGGTGCCCGGCCCTCACACCCCGGGTCATGGCACTGAAGAGGTGCCCGGCCCTCACACCCCGGGTCATGTCACTGAAGGGGTGCCCGGCCCTCACACCCCAGGTCACTGAAGGGGTGCCCGGCCCTCACATCCCGGGTCATGGCACTGAAGGGGTGCCTGGCCTCACACCCCGGGTCATGGTGCTGAAGGGGTGCCCGGCCCTCACACCCCGGGTCATGGGGTTGAAGCTGTTCCCGGCCATCACACCCCGGGTCATGGTGCTCATGGTGTGCCCGGCCCTCACACTCCGATTCTTGGCACTGAAATCGAGCCCGGCCCTAACACTCTGGGTCATGGTGCTGAAGGGTGCCCGGCCTCACACCCCGATTCATTTCACTGAATGGGTGCCTGACCCTCACACCCCAGGTCATGTCACTGGAGGGGTGCCCGGCCCTCACACCCCGATTCTTGGCACTGAATTCGAGCCCGGCCCTAGCACTATGGGTCATCGTGCTGAAGGGGTGCCCGGGCCTCACACCCCTATTCATTTCACTGAAGGGGTGCCTGACCCTCACACCCCGGTCATGTGAAGGGGTGCCCTGCCCTCACACCCGGATTTGCAGCACTGTAGGGGTGCCAGGCCCTCACACCCCGTTTCATGGCACTGAAAGGGTGCCCGGCCCTCACACTCCGGTTTATGACACTGAAGGGGTGCCCGACCCTCACACCCCGGGTCATGGCACAGGAAGAGGTGCCCGGCCCTCACACCATGGGTCATGGGGTTGAAGCGGTTCCCGGCCCTCACACCCCGGGTCATGGTGCTGGAGGGGTGCCCGGCCGTCACACCCCAGGTCATGGCACTGAAGGGGTGCCTGTCCCTCACACTCCGGGTCATGGTGCTGAAGGGGTGCCTGGCTTTTACACCCCGATTCATGACACTGAAAGGGTGCCCGGCCCTCAAACCCCGGGTCATGGTATCGGAGGGGTGCCCGGCCCTCACGCCCCGGGTCATGGCAGTGAAGGGGTGCCTGGCCCTCACACCCCGGGTCATGTCATTAAAGGGGTTCCCGGCCCTCACACCCCGGGTCATGATGCTGATGGGGTGCCCGACCCTCACACCCCGATTCTTGGCACTGAAATCGAGCCCGGCCCTAACACCCTGGGTCTCACACCCCGATTCTTGGCACTGAAATCGAGCCCGGCCCTAACACCCTGGGTCATGGTGCTGAAGGTGCCAGCCCTCCCCCACCCCGGGTCATAGCACTGGGGGTGTGCCAGCCTCACACTTCGGTCATGGTGCTGAAGGGGTGCCCAGCCCTCACACCCCCCGGGTCATGCTGCAATAAAGTGCCAGCCCTCACACCCTGTGTCATGTCACTGAAGGGGTGCCCAGCTGTCACACTCCTGGTCATGGCACTGAAGGGGTGCCTGGCCCTCACACCCCGGGTCATGGTACTGAAGGGGTGCATGGCCCTCACACCCCGGGTCATGGTGCTGATGGGGTGCCCGGCCCTCATACCCCGGGTCATGGTGCTGGAGGGGTGCCCGGCCCTCACACCCCGATTCATGGCAATGAAATCGAGCCCGGCCCTCATACAGGTCATGGCACTGAAAAGGTGCCCGGCCCTCACACCCCGTGTTATGTGAAGGGGTGCCCGACCCTCACACCCCAGA
>NW_024732479.1:0-20040 GCF_018991925.1 Homarus americanus | reverse complement strand
GTGCACTGCTGACACTCGCTAGGTGCTGGGCCTGACATCCGAGGTACCTGTGATATTCCCAGGGTACAATTTCTGACGCTCCCAGGTACACCTCTGACACTCCCAGGTACAATTCCTCCGATATTCCCAGGTACACCTCCGATATTCTGTGCTATACCTCTGAGGCTCCTAGGCATGCTTGAGACTCCCAGGTACTACTGATACTCTGGTACAATTTCGATATTCTGTGTGCACCTCCGATGCTCCCAGGTACACCTCCTCCGATACTCCCAGTACACCTTGAGACCCCAGTTACTCACCGGACACCCCTGGTACACCTCTCTGACACTCCCTGATACACCTCTAACACACTCCAGGTGTACCTGCCTCAGGTACACTGCTGAAAATCTGAGGTACCTGTGACACTCCCTGGTTCAACTCTGGAGACGTCCTGGTACACCTGTGGATACTCCCTGGTAACACCTCCGATATTCCTGCGGTCACTTCCGATATTCCTGCGGTCACCTCTCGGATACTCCCAGGTACAATTGTGAGACTCTGTGGTACTTTACGACACTCCTGGTATACCTCTGCATTACTGCAGGTGGCCACCTCTGACCTCCCAGGTTGGCCTCTGATACTCCCAGGTACACCTCTGACACTCCTGTGGGTCCGCCTCCGACACCCCAGGTCAACTCTGACACGTGCAGGTAAAATCCTCTGATATTCTTGTGTATACCTTCTGACACTCCTAGGTGGCTACCTTCTGATACTTTGTGGTATTCCCTTTCTGATAATTTTGGTATACCTTGGATACCGTGTACAATTTCTGACAATTTCAGGTACACTCTCTGATATTCCTAGTACCTGATATTCCTGCAGTTATACCTCTGATACTCCCAGGTACATTCCTTGAGACTCCCAGTACTTAGTACTGACAATTCCTGGTACACCTCTGACATTCCAGTTGCTACCTCCGACACTCCCAGGTGTACACCCTGACACTCCTGTACACCTCCTGACACCCTGCTATTCCTCTGACACCCCAGGTACACCTCTGACAATTCCCAGGTACACCTCTGATACTCCAGGTACACCTCCTGACACCTCCAGGTACACCTGTGACACTCCCAGGTACACCGCCACACTCCCAGGTACACCTCTGACACTCCCAGGTACACCTTGACACTTCCAGGTACACCTCAGGACACTCCTAGGTACACCTCTGACACTCCCAGGTACACCTCTGACATTCCCATGTACCTCCCCGACACTCCCAGGTACACCTCTGACACTCCAGGCTACCCCTGGACACTCCCAGGCCACCTCTGACTCTCCCAGGTGGCTACACCTCTGACACTCCCAGGTACCCACCGACATTCCCTGGTACACCCTTGACACCCCAGGCACACCTCTGACACCCCAGGTACACCTCTGACACCCTAGGTACTTCTGTCACTCCTGGTACACTGCTCCGATACCCAGGTACTCTGGACACTTGTAGGCACCTCAGACACCTCCCAGGTACACTTGCTTGCCCGGTGTACACCTCCGATATTCCCTGTACACCTCTGACCTCCTGCGTACACCTTGACACTCCCATGTACTCCACTGACACTCCCGGTACACCTCTGACATTCCCAGGTACACCTCGAGACCTCACAGTTGGGCTCTGGACACCTCCTGGTCTCTGATACCCCAGGATACCTCTGGACACTCCCAGGTACCACTGACACTCCCAGGTACACCCTGACACTCCCAGGTACCACCTCTGACACTCCCAGGTACTCTCCGACACTCCCAGGTACACCTCTGACACTCCCAGGTACACCTCTGACACTCCCAGGTACACCTCTGACACTCCCAGGTACACCTTCTGGACACTCCTGTGGTGCTACCTTGTGACTCCTCTGTGTACACCTCTGACACTCCCAGGTACACCTCTGTGACACTCCTGGTATACTTGACACTCCCAGGTACACCCTGACAATTCCCAGGTACACCTCTGATACTCCCAGGTACACCTTCAGACTCCTGTGTACTCCACTGACAATCTCCATGCGGCCACCCTGACACTCCCTGTGCACACCTCCGACACTTCCAGTTACACCCCTGACACTCCCTAGGTACACCTCTGACACCCCAGGTACCTCTGATACTCCCAGGTACAATTCCTGACACTCCTGTGTACACCCCTCCGATACTGCCAGGTACACCTCTGACACTGCCAGGTACACCTCTGACACTCCCAGGTACATTCCTCTGACACTCCTAGGTACACCTCTGACACTCCCGTGTACATTCCTGTGACACTCCCAGGCTACATCCTCCTGACACTCGCAGGTACACCTCTGATACTCCTGTCTGCACACCTCTGGACACTTGTGTACACTCTCTGACACTCCCAGGTACACCTCCTGACACTCCCAGGTACACCTCTGACACTCCTGTGTACACCTCCGACACTCCCAGGTACACCCTGACACTCCCAGGTACACCTGTGACACTCCCAGGTACACCTCTCTGACACCTCCTGGTACACCTCTGACACTCCCAGATACACTCCTAACACACTCCAGGTGTACCTCTGACACTCTAGGTACACCTTCTTGACACTCCCAGGTACACTCTGACACTCTTGCGGTACACTTCTGACACTCCTAGGTACACCTTCTTGACACTCCTGTGTACACTGACACTCCCAGGTACATTCTCGATACTCCAAGGTACACCTCTGATACTCCCAGGCTACTTTTGGACTCTTGTGTACTTTGACACTCCTTGCACACTCCTTCCGACACTCCTGTGCGCCCTGACATTCTCCGTACACCTCTGACACTCCCAGGCACACCTTGAGACCCAAGCACTCACCTGACACCCCTGGTACACCTCTGACACTCCCTGATACACCTCTGACATACCCTGGTACCTCTGACACTCCCAGGTACACCTTCTGACATCTGAGGTACCGTATACCCCAGGTTCACTTCTGACATTCCAGGTACACCTCTGACACTCCCAGGTACATCCTGACACTCCTGGACACCTCTCTGACACTTGTGTACACTTCTCCCGACACTTGTACACTCTCCTCTGACACTCCTGGCAGTATACTTACACTCCCATGTATACCTCTGACACTCCCAGGTACACCTCTGACACTCCCAGGCCACCCCTCTGACACTCCCAGGTACACCTCTGACACTCCTGTACACCCCTGACACTCCAGGTACCCACTGACATTCCCGGCACACCCTTGACACTCCCAGGCACACCTCTGACACTCCCAGGTACACCTCTGACACTCCCAGGTACTCCTCTGACCTCGTACATTGCCCACACTCCCAGGTATGCTCCTGGACACTTCGCAGTGGCTACCGACATACTCTTCTGGCACACCTCAGACACTCCAGGTACACTCTTTGACACTCCAGGTACACCTGACACTCCTAGGTACATTCTGACACTCTCAGGCTACCTCCGATATTCCCAGGTACACCTCTGATATTCCTAGGTACACTTCTGAACCCTTGTGTACACCCTGACACTCTGCCTCCACTGACACTCCCAGGTACACCTCTGACACTCCCAGTTACACCTCTGACACCCCAGTTACACCTCCCATGACTCCTGGGTGTACAATTCCTGACAATTCCCAGGTACACCGATACTCCCAGGTATACCTCCTGACACTCCCAGGTACACCTCTGACACTCCCAGGTTCACCTCTGATACTCCCAGGTACACCTCTGACACTCCCAGGTACAATTCCGACACTCCCAGGTACTCCTCTGACACTCCTGTACACCCTGACAATTCTGTACACTTCTGACACTCCTAGGTACACCTCTGACACTCCCAGGTACTCCTCTGACACCTCTGTGTACACCTCCGACATCCCGTGTACACCTCTGACACTCCTGTGTGCACCTCTGAATTTCTGTGTACCTCTGATATTCTGTACACCTCTTGACACTCCCAGGTGCTACCTTTGACACTCCAGGTACTCCCTGACACTCCCAGGTACAATCTCTGACATTCCCAGTTACACCTCTGAGAGACTCCTACTGCTACCCTGACACTCCTGGGCACACTTTCTGACACTCCCAGGTACACCTCTGACACTCCCAGGCACACCTCCGATACTCCTGCATACCTCTGATACCCCAGGTACACCTCTGGACACTCCCAGGTACCCTCTGACACCCTGGTCACCTCTCTGACATTCCGTGCACACTCTCTGACACTCCCAGGTACACCTCTGGACATTCCTGGTACACCTCCGATACTCCTGTGCGGACACCTCCGACACTCCTAGGTGCCACCTTGACACTCCTCAGGTACTACTGACACTCCTGTACACCTCTGACACTCCCAGGTACACCTCTGACACTCCCAGGTACACCTCTGACACTCCCAGGTACACCTCTGACACTCCCAGGTCTACACTCTGACACTCCTGTACACCTCTGACACTCCCCAGGTACACCTCCGATACTCCTAGGTACACCTCTGACACTCCTGGTACACCTCCTGACACCTCCCAGGTACACCTCTGACACCCCAGGTACACCTCTGACACTACCAGGCACACCTCTGACACTCCCGGTACACCTCTGACACTCCCAGGTACACTCTGACACTCCAGGTACACCTCTGACACTCTGCACACCTCTCTCACACTCCCAGGTACACCTCTGGACACCTCCCAGGTACACCTCTGATACTCCTGTATACCTCTGACACTCCCAGTTACACCTCCGACACTCCCAGTTACACCCCTGACACTCCCCAGGTACACCCCGACATTCCCAATTACACCTCTGATACCCCAGGTCCACCTCTGAGACTCCCAGGTACACCCGTGACATTCCCATTACACCCTGATACTCCCAGGTACACCTCTGACACTCCCAGGTACACCTCCGATACTCCCAGGTACACCTCCGATAGTCCCAGGTACACCTGTGACACTCCTGTACCTCTGACACTCCCTGGTTCACCCCTCTAACACTCCTGGTGCACACATCCTGACACTCCCAGGTACTCCACTGACACTCCCTGGTACACCCCTAACACTCCCATGTACACCTCTGACACTCCCATGTACACCTCAGACACTCCCAGGTACACCCCTAACACTCCCATGTACACCTCTGACACTCCCATGTACACCTCAGACACTCCCAGGTACACCCCTGACACTCCCAGGTACACCTCTGACACTCCCAGGTACTCCACTGACACTCTTGTACACCCTGGACACTCCTGGTACACCTCTGACACTCCCAGGTACTCCTCTGACTCTTCCTGAAACACCTCTGACACTCTCAGGTACACCTCTGACACTCTCACGTACAACCCCTGACACTCCCAGATACACCTCTGATACTCCCAGGTACCCCTCTGACACTCCCAGGTACTCCTCTGACACTCCCAGGTACACCTCTGACACTCAGAACACCTCCAACACTCCCAGGTACACCTCTGACACTCCCAGGTACGCCTTTGACACTCCCAGGTACACCTCTGACACTCCCAGGTACACCTCTGATACTCCCAGGTATACTTGACACTCAGTGTTACACCTCTGACACTCCCAGTTACACCCCTGACACTCCACGTACACCTCTGATACTCCCAGATACACCTCTGATACTCCCAGGTACACCTCTGACACTCCCAGGTACTCCTCTGACACTCCTGGAACACCTCCGACATTCCCAGGTACCCTCTGACACTCCCAGTTGCACCCTGACACTCGCAGATACACCTCATGCCTCAGGTACACCTCTGACACTCCCATGTACTCCTCTCTGACACTCACACCACACCTGACACACCCAGTTGCACCTCCTGACACTCCCAGGTACACCCCTGACACTCCCGGATACACCTCTGATACTCCCAGGTACACCTCTGACACTCCCAAGTACCTCTTGACACTCCCAGTACACCTCCGACACTCCCAGGTACATTCCTGACACTCCCAGGTACACCCTGACACTCCCAGGTACTCACTGACACTCCCTGTACCTCCGACACTCCCAGGTACACCTCTGACACCTCAGGTACACCTCTGACACTCCCAGGTACCCACTGACACTCCCTGGTACCCTCTGATACTCCCAGGAACACCTCTTGACACTCCTGTGTACACCTCTGACTCTCCCTGTACACCCTTGACACTCCCAGGTACACCTTAGACACTCCCAGGTACCTCCCCTGACCCCAAGGCCACCTCTGACACTCTGGTACACCTCTCACACTCCCAGGTACACCCCAGACACTCCCACACATACACCTCTGACACACCCCAGGTACTTCTCTGACACTCCAGGTACACACCTCTGACACTCCCAGGTACACCCCTGACACTCCCAGTTACACCTCCGACACTCCCAGTGTTACACCCCTGACATTCCCAGGTACACCCCTGACCCTTCCAGGTACACCTCTGACACCCCAGGTACACCAATGACACTCCCAGGTACAACTCCTGACACTCCCAGGTGCCACCACTGACACTACCAGGTACACCTCTGACACTCCCAGGTACCTCTTTGGACGTTCCCAGGTACCTCTGACACTGCCAGGTACACCTCTGACACTCCCAGGTACACCTCTCACACTCCCAGGTACACCTCGACACTCCCAGGTACACCTCTGATACTCCCAGGTATACCTCTGACACTCCCAGTTACACCTCCGACACTCCCAGTTACACCCTGACACTCCCAGGTACACCCCTGACATTCCCAATTACACCACTGATACCTCCCAGGTTCACCTCTGAGACTCCCAGGTACACCTGTGACATTCCCATTACACCTCTGATACTCCCAGGTACACCTCTGACACTCCCAGGTACACCTCCGATACCCCAGGTACACCCCGATAGTCCCAGGTACACCTGACACTCCTGGTACTCTGACACTCCCTGGTTCACCCTCTAACACTCCCAGGTACACATCCGACACTCCCAGGTACCCACTGACACTCCCTGGTACACCCCTAACACTCCCATGTACACCTCTGACACCCCATGTACACCCTCAGACACTCCCAGGTACACCCTCAACACTCCCATGTACACCCTGACACCCTCCCATGTACACCTCCTAGACACTCCTGTACACCCCTGACACCCCAGGTACACCTCTGACACTCCGTGCCCCACTGACGCTCCCTTGTACACCCTGCACACCCCAGGCCACCTCTGACACTCCCAGGTACTCCTGACTCTTCCTGGAACACCTCTGACACTCTCAGGTACACCTCTGACACTCTCACGTACAACCCCTGACACTCCCGTGATACACCTCTGATAATTCGTACCCCCTCTGACACTCCTGGTACTCTCTGACACTCCCAGGTACACCTCTGACACTCTCAGGAACACCTCCAACACTCCCAGGTACACCTCTGACACTCCCAGGTACGCCTTGACACTCCCAGGTACACCTTGATACTCCCAGGTACACCTTGATACCCCAGGTATACCTCTGACACTCCCAGTTACACCTCCGACATCCGGTTACACCCCTGACACTCCCACGTACACCTCTGATACTCCCAGATACACCTCTGATACTCCCAGGTACACCTCTGACACCTAGGTACTCCTCTGACACTCCTGGAACACCTCCGGACATTCCCAGGTACCTCTGACACCCCAGTTGCACCCCTGACACTCGCAGATACACCTCTGATGCTCCTTGTGGCACCTCTGACACTCCCATGTACCTCTGACACTCACAATTACACCTCCGACACACCCAGTTACACCCCTGACACTCCCAGGTACACCCTGACACTCCCAGATACACCCTGATACTCCCAGGTACACCTCTGACACCCCAAGTACCTCTGACACTCCCTAGTACACCCCAACACCCCAGGCACATCTCTGACACTCCCAGGTACACCTCTGACCTCCCAGGTACTCCACTGACACCTCCTGGTACCCTCCGACACTCCCAGGTACACCTCTGACACTCCCAGGTACACCTCTGACACCCAGGTACTCCACTGACACTCCCTGGTACCCTCTGATACCCCAGGAACACCTCTGACACTCCAGGTATACCTCTGACTCTCCCCTGTACACCCTGACACTCCCAGGTACACCTTAGACACTCCCAGGTACACCCCTGACACTCCCAGGCACACCTCTGACACTCCCAGGTACACCTCACACTCCCAGGTACACCCCAGACACTCCTACACCCTGACACACCCAGGTACTTCTCTGACACTCCCAGGTACACCTCTGACACTCCCCAGGTACACCTCTGACACTCCCAGTTACACCTCCGACACTCCCGGTTACACCCCTGACATTCCCAGGTACACCCCTGACCTTCCAGGTACACCTCTCTGACACTTGTGCACCAATGACACCAGGTACAACTCGGACACTCCCAGGTACACCACTGACACTCCCAGGTACACCTCTGACACTCCCAGGTACTTTGACGTTCCCCAGGTACTCCTCTGACACTGCCAGGTCCACCTCTGACACTCCCAGGTACACCTCTCACACTCCCAGGTCACACCTCCGACACCCCAGGTACACACCGCGACACTCCCAGGTACACCTCTGACACTTAGGTAAACCTCTGACTCTCGCAGTACACCTTCGACACTCCTGGGTCACCTCCGACACTCCCATGTACACTTCTTACACTCCAGGTACACCCCCTGACACTTGTGCACCTGACACTGCGTACAACCGCTGACACACCCAGGTCACCCCTGACACTCCCAGTTGCACCCCTTGACACTCCCAGGTACACCCCTGACACTCCCGATGCACCTCTGATACTCCCAGTACACCCCTGACACTCCCGGGTACCTCTCTGACACTCCCTGGTACACTTCCCGACACTCCCAGGTACACCTCTGACACTCCCAGGTACACCTTTGACACACCCAGGTACTCCACTGACACTCCCTGGTACACCTCTGATACTCCCAGGTACACCTCTGACACTCCCAGGTACACCTCTGACTCTCCCAGGTACACCCCTGACACTCCCAGGTACACCCAGACACTCCCAGGTACACCCCTGACACTCCCAGGTACACCTCAGACTCCCAGGTACACCCCTGGCACTCCCAAGTACAACTCTGACACTCGGTACACACCTCTGACACTTCCAGGTACAAATCTGACACTTCCAGGTACACCCTGGACAATACCACATACACCTCTGACACTCCCAGGTACTCCACACCCCAGGTACTCCTCTGACACTCCCAGGTACCTCTGACACTCCCAGGTACTCCTCTGACACTCCCACCACACCTCTCTGGACACTCTGAGGCACCCCAGACACTCCCAGGTACACCTCTGACACTCCCAGGTACACCTCGGACACTCCCAGGCTACCCCAGACACTCCCAGGTACATCTGACACGCGCAGGTACCACCTCTGACACTCCCAGGTACACCGTGTCACTCTCAGGAAAAACCTCCTGACACTCCCAGGCACACCTCTGGCACTGGTACACCTCTGGACACTCCCAGGTACACAAATTCCACCTCCAGGTACACCTCTGATACTCCCAAGAATACCTCTGACAGTCCCGTTACACCTCCGACACTCCCACTACACCCCTGACACTCCCAGGTACACCTCTGACACTCCCAGGTACACCTCTGACACTTCCAGGTTCACCTCTGACACTCCTAGGTACACCTTAACACTCCCTGGTCCACCCCTGACACTTCCAGGTACACATCCGACACTCCCAGGCTACCTCCGGACACTCCCAGGTACACCTCCTGATACTCCCAGGTACACCTCTGACACTCCCAGGTACACCGCTGACACTCCCAGGTACCTCTTACACTCCTAGGTACCCTGACACTCCCAGGTACATCCCTGACACTCCCAGGTACACACCCCACACTCCCAGGTACGCCTCTGACACCCCACTACACCTCCGACACTCCCAGGTACACCCCATACCCCAGGTACACCTTTGATACCCCAGGTACCTTCGACACTCCCAGGTACACCCTGTGACACTCCCAGGTACACCTCTCACACTCCAGGGTACACCTCTAACACTCCCAGGTACACCTCAGACACCCCAGGTACACCTTCTCACACTCCCAGGTACACTGCACTACTCCCAGGTACATATGTGACACTCCTGGTATTTTTCTGACACTCCCAGGTACACCTCAGATACTCCCAGGCCACCCTGACACTCCCAGGTACACCTCTGACACCCCAGGTACACCTAAGACAATCCCAGGTACACCCCTGACACTCCCAGGTACACCTCTGACACTCCCAGGTACTCCCTAACACTCCGGGAACACCTCCGACACTCCCAGGTACACCCCTGACACCCAGATACACCTTTGATACTCCCCAGGTACACCTCTGACACTCCCAGGTACTCCTCTGACACTCCTGGAACACCTCCGACACTCCCGGTACACACCACCAACACCCTGGTGCACACCCTGACACTCCCAGGTACTCCACTGACACTCCCTGGTACACCTCTGATACCCCAGGCACACCTCTGACACTCCCAGATACACCTCTGACTCTCCCAGGTACACCTCTGACACACTCCCAGGTACACCTGAACACTCCCAGGTACACACCTGAGACACTCGCAAGTACACCCCCTGACACTCGCAAGTACACCAATGATACTCCCAGGTACACCTCTGACACTCCCAGGTACACCTCCGATACTCCCAGGTACACCTCAGACACTCCCTGTACCCCTGACTCCCAGGTACACCTCTGACACTCCCGTACACTTAAGACACTCCAGGCACACCCCTTGACTCCCAGGTACACCTTCACTTTGCGGTACTCTCTGACACTGCGTGGTACATCTCGACACTCAGGTACACCCCTGACACTCCCAGGTACACTTCATACACTCCTGGTACACCTCTGATACCTCCCAGGTACACCTCTGACACTGCCAGGTACACCTCTGACTCTCCCAGGTACACCCCTGACACTCCCAGGTACACCTCACACTCCCAGGTACACCCCTGACACCTCCCAAGTACACCCCTGACACTCCCAGGTACACCTCCTGATACCCAGGTCACACCTCTGACACCCCAGGTACACCTCAGACACTCCCAGGTACACCTCACACTCCCAGGTACACCTCAGACACCCCTGGTACACCCCTGACACTCCCAGGTACACCCTCTGACACTCCCAGGCACCTCTGACTCTCCCAGGCCACCCTGACACCCCAGGTACACCTGAGACACTCGGTGTACACCTCTGTCACCCCAAGGTACACCTCTGACAATCCCAGGTACACTCTGACACTCCCCGGGTACACCCCAGACACTCCCACATACACTTGTGACACTCCCAGGTACTCTCTGACACTCCCAGGTACACCTCCTGTCACTCCCAAGGTACACCTCTGACACTCCCAGTACACCTCTGACACCCGAGGTACACCCTGCACACCCCAGGCCACCTACACTCCCAGGTATTTCTCTGACACTCCCAGGTACACTCGACACTCCCAGGTACACCTCCAACACTTCCAGGTACACCTCATACACTCCCTGGTACACGTCAGACACTCCCACGTACACCTCTGACACTCCCAGATACACCTCTGACACTCCCAGGTATCTCCACTGACACTCCCTGGTACACCTCTGTTACCCAGGTAAACCTCTGGCATACCCAGGTACTGCACTGACATCCCTGGTACACCTCTGACACTCCCAGGTACACCTCCAACACTTCCACGCACACCTCATACACCCCTGGTACACGTCAGACACCTCCCAGCTACACCTCCTCACCTCCCAGGTACACCTCTGACACTCCCAGGCACCCTCAGACACTCCCAGGTACACCTCACACTCCCAGGTACACCTCTCACACTCCCAGGTACTCCACTGACACTCCCGTACACCTCTGACTCCCAGGTACACCTCTGACACTCCCAGGCACCTCTGACACTCCCAGATACCCCCTGACACCCCAGGTACACCTCTGATACCCTAGGTACACCTCTGACACTTCCAGGTACACCTCTGACACTCCCAGGTACACCACTGACACAACTAGGTACACCTCTGACACTCCCAGGTACTTTCACGCTCCCAGGTACTTCGACACTCCCAGGTACACCTCTGACAATCCCAGGTACACCGCTGACACTGCCAGGTACATCTCTGACACTCCCAGGTACACCTCCGACACCTCCAAGGTACACCGCTGAAACTCCCAGGTACACCTCTGACACTCCCAGGTACACCTCTGACTCTCCCAGGTACACCCCTGGCACTCCCAGGTACACCTGACACCCGCAGGTACACTCACACTCCCAGGTACACCTCTGACACCCCAGGTACACCTCTGATACCCCAGGTACACCTCCTGACATTCCCAGGTACTCCACTGACATTCCTGGTACACCTCTGACACTCCCAGGTACACCTCCGACACTCCCAGGTACACCTCTGACACCTCCCAGGTACACCTCATACACTCCTGGTACACGTCAGACACCTCCCAGGTACACCTCAGATACTCCCAGGTACACCTCAGATACTCCCAGGTACACCTCAGACACTCCCTGTGCCCCCTGACACTCCCAGGTACACCTCTGACACTCCCAGGTACACCTAAGACACTCCCAGGTACACCCCTGACACTCCCAGGTACACCTCTGACACTCCCAGGTACTCCTCTGACACTGCGTGGTACATCTCCGACACTCCCAGGTACACCTCTGACACTTCCAGGTACACATCATACACTCCCTGGTACACCTCTGACACTCCCAGGTACACCTCTGACACTCCCAGGTACTCCACTGACACTCCCTGGTACACCTCTGATACTCCCAGGTACACCTCTGACACTGCCAGGTACACCGCTGACTCTCCCAGGTACACCCCTGACACTCCCAGGTTCACCTCAGACACTCCCAGGTACACCCCTGACACCTCCCAGTACACCCCTGACACTCCCAGGTACACCTCTGATACCCCAGGTACACCTCCGGACACCCCCAGGTACCTCCTCAGACACTCTCAGGTACACCTCTCCACACCCCAGGTACACCTCAGACACTCCCAGGTACACCTCTCACACTCCCAGGTACACCTTTGACACTCCCAGGTACCCTGTGACATTCCTTGTATTTCTCTGACACTCCCAGGTACACCTCAGACACTCCCGTGCACACTTCAGACACTCCCAGGTACACCTCAGACTCTCCCAGGTACACCCCTGACACTCCCAGGCACCTCTGACTCTCCCAGGTACACCCCTGTCACTCCCAAGTACACTCCTCTGACAATCCCGTGTACACCTCTGACACTCCCGGTACACCCCAGACACCACACACCCTGTGACACTCCCAGGTACTCCTCTGACACTCCCAGGTACTCCTCTGACACGTCCAGGTACTCCTCTGACACTCCCAAGTACACATCTGACACTCCCAGGTACACTCCCAACACTTCCAGGTACACCTCATACACTCCCGGTACATGTCAGACACTCCCAGGTACACCTCCTGACACTCCCAGGTACACCTCTGACACTCCCAGGTACACCTCTGACACTCCCGTACTCCTCTTACACCTCTAGGTACTCTCTGACACTCCCAGGTACATCTCTGACACTCCCAGGTACACCTCCTGACCTCCCAGGTGCCTCCTGACACTCCCACTTACACCTCCGACACTCCCATGTACACCCTTGACACTCCCAGGTACACCTTTGATACTCCCAGGTACACCTCTGACACTCCCAGGTACACCTCAGACACTCCCAGGTACACCTCTCACACTCCCAGGTACCTCTAACATTCCCAGGTACACCTCTCACACTCCCAGGTACCTCTGCTCCCAGGTACCTCTCCTCCCAGGTACCTCTCACCTCCCAGGTACCTCTGACACTCCCAGGTGTATGTCCTCCAGACACTCCCAGGTGCCTGTGCTCCCAGGTACCCTCACTCTCCCAGGTACACCTCAGACCTTCCAGGTACACCCCTGACACTCCCAGGTCACCTCTGACCTCCCAGGTACTCCACTGACCTCCCTGGTGCACACCCTGACACTCCCAGGTACACCTCTGGCCTCCCAGGTACACCTCAGACACTTCCAGGTACCCCTGACACTCCCAGGTACGCCTCTGCCTCCCAGGTACTCACTGACACTCCCTTGCCCCCTGACACTCCCAGGTACACCTCCTGACACTCCCAGGTACTCCTCTGACTCTCCCAGGTACACCTCTCTGACCTCCCAGGTACTCACCCAGCTCCCTGGTACCCCTGTCCTCCCAAGTACACCTCTGACTCCCAGGTACACCTGACACTCCCAGGTACCTCTGCCTCCCAGTACACCTCGACCTCGGTCCTGCCCCTTCTGACATCCGTCTGGTACACCCAGACACTCCCACATACACTTGTGACACTCCCAGGTACTCCTCTGACCTCCCAGGTACTCCTCTGACACGTCCAGGTGCTCCTCTGCCTCCCAAGTACATCTGACACTCCCAGGTACCTCCGGCCTCCCAGGTACACCTCCAACACTTCAGTACACCTCACTTACTCCTGGTACATGTCAGACACTCCCAGGTACACCTCTGACACTCTCAGGTACCTCTGACCTCCCAGGTACACCTCTGACCTCCCAGGTACTCCTCTTACACTCTAGGTACTCCTCTGACCTCCCAGGTACATCTCTGACACTCCCAGGTACACCTCTGACACTCCCAGGTCACGCCTCTGACCTCCCACTTACACCTCCGACCTCCCAGGTACCCCTGACCTCCCAGGCCCTTGATGCTCCCAGGTACCTCTGACACCTCCCAGGTACCTCAGACACTCCCAGGTACACCTCTCACCTCCCAGGTGCACCTCCTAACACTCCCAGGTACACCTCTCACACTCCCAGGTACACCTCTGCTCTCCCAGGTACACCTCTCACACTCCCAGGTACACCTCTCCACCTCCCAGGTACCTCAGATGCTTCAGGTACACCCCAACCTCCCAGGTACGCCTCTGAACCTCCCAGGTACTCCTGACCTCCTGGTACACCCCTGGCCTCCCAGGTACACCTCTGACACTCCCAGGTACACCTCAGACACTTCCAGGTACACCCTGACACTCCCAGGTACACCTCTGACCTCCCAGGTACACCTCAGACACTTCCAGGTACACCCCTGACACTCCCAGGTACGCCTCTGACACTCCCAGGTACTCCACTGACACTCCCTTGTACACCCCTGACCCTCCCAGGTACACCTCTGACACTCCCAGCTTCCTCCTGACTCTCCCAGGTACACCTCTGACCTCCCAGGCTCCACTGACACTCCCTGGTACACCTGTCACTCCCAAGTACACCTCCGACAATCCAGGTACACCTCTGACACTCCCTGGTACACCCCAGACACTCCATACACTTGTGACACTCCCAGGTACTCTCTGACCTCCCAGTACTCCTCTGACCGTCCAGGTACTCCTCTGACACTCCCAAGTACACATCTGACACTCCCAGGTACACCTCCGAACCTCCCAGGTACACCTCCAACACTTCCAGGTACACCTCATACACTCCCTGGTACATGTCAGACACTCCCAGGTACACCTCTGACACTCTCAGGTACCTCCTGACACTCCCAGGTACACCTCTGACACTCCCAGGTACTCCTCTTACACTCCTAGGTACTCCTCTGACCTCCCAGGTACATCTCTGACACTCCCAGGTACCTCTGACACTCCCAGGTGCTTCTGACACTCCCTTACACCTCCACATCTCCCAGGTACACCCCTGACACTCCCAGGTACACCTTGATACCCAGGTACACCTCTGACCTCCCAGGTACACCTCAGACACTCCCAGGTACACCTCTCACACTCCCAGGTACACCTCTAACACTCCCAGGTACACCTCTCACCTCCCAGGTACACCTCTAACACTCCCAGGTACCTCTCCTCCCAGGTACACCTCTCACCTCCCAGGTACCTCAGACACTTCCAGGTACACCCCTGACCTCCCAGGTACGCCTCTGACACTCCCAGGTACTCACTGACACTCCCTGGTACACCCCTGACACTCCCAGGTACACCTCTGACACTCCCAGGTACACCTCAGACACTTCCAGGTACACCCTGACACTCCCAGGTACGCCTCTGACACTCCCAGGTACTCCACTGACACTCCCTTGTACACCCCTGACACTCCCAGGTACACCTCTGACACTCCAAGCTACTCCTCTGACTCTCCCAGGTACACCTCTGACACTCCCAGGTACTCCACTGACACTCCCTGGTACACCCCTGACACTCCCAGTACACCTCCGACACTCCCAGTTACACCTCCGACACTCCCAGTTACACCCCTAACACTCCCAGGTACACCCCAGACTAGGGGCAGTGAAATTTTGCTCAAAGCTGCACTCTTCAGGCATTGTTCATATACATATCTAAGACTCCATGCCATTGGGCTTTGAAATATGTCGAGTTTAGTCTGCCGCATTTTCTACTGAAATTTTTAAATTTACCTACAGTACTAGCCAAACAGCCGCTGTGGCGGTGCAATGTTCTGTTCAGTGTTTATCAACTTTTTCATATCTCTTATTTCATTAGTTGTCTTGTCCTTGACCAGCCCACGCCCAGGTACACCTCAGACACTCCCAGGTACCTCCGACACTCCCAGGTACAACCCCAGACCTCCCAGGTACACCCTCTGACCTCCCAGGTACACCTCTGACACTCCCAGGATCACCTCCATGCTCCAGGTACACCTCCGACACTCCCAGGTACACCCTGAGACTCCAGGTACCTCCTGACCTCCCAGGTACACCTCTGACCTCCCAGGTACACCTCCGACACTCCCGTGTACCTCTGGCACTCCCAGGCACCTCCAGACGCTCCTAGGTACACCTCCTGACCTCCCTGGTGCTCCTCCTGACACTCCCAGGTACACCTCAGACACTCAGGTACACCTCTGACCTTCCAGGTACACCACTGACACTACCAGGTACACCTCCTGACCTCCCAGGTACACCTCTGACACTCCCAGGTACACCTCTGACACTACCAGGTACACCCCCTGCCCTCCCAGTACACCCTGACACTCCCAGGTACACCACAGACACTGCGGTACACCTCAGACACTCTCAGGTACACCTCTGACACTCTTGGTACTCCTCCTCCCAGGTACACATCAGACACTCCCAGGTACACCTCGAACCTCCAAGTACCTCAGACACTCCCAGGTACACCTCGGACTCCCAGGTAAACCTCCCGATACTCCCAGGTACACCTCCGACACTCTCAGGTACACCACTGACACTCCCAGGGACCTCAGACACTCCCAGGTACACCACAGACACTCTAGGTACCTCAGGCACTGCCACACGTGCACCTCAGACACTCCCAGGTACCTCTGAGCCTCAGGTACACCTCCAGACACTCCCAGGTACACACCTCAGACACTCCAGGTGCACCTCGGACACTCCCAGTGCACCTCAGACACTCCTCGGTACACCTCTGACACACCAGGTACACCTCTGACACTCCCAGGTACACCTCTGACACTCCCAGGTACACCTCAGACACTCCAGGTGCCTCAGACACTCCCAGGTACACCTCTGGCACTCCCAGGTACACCTCTGACCTCCCAGGTACACCTCAGACACTGAGGTACACCTCTGACACTCCTGGAACTCCTCTGACACTCCCAGGTACACCTCAGACACTACCAGGTACACCTCTGACACTCCCAGGTACCTCAGACACTCCCAGGTACATCTCTGACCTCCCAGGTACACCTCCTGACACTCCCATGTGCTCCTCTGACACTCCGTGGCACTCGTCTGACACTCAGGTCACCCTCCAACCTCCCAGGTACCTCAGGCCTCCCAGGTACACTTCTGTCCTCCCAGGTACACCTCAGACACTCCCAGGAACACCTGACACTCCCACTAGTACTCCTGTGACACTCCCAGGTGCACACTCCAGGTACACCTCTGACTCCCAGGTACACCTCTGACACTCCCAGGTACACCTCCGACACTCCCGTGTACACCTCCGGCACTCTCAGGGACACTTCTGACACTCCCAGATACACCTCAGACACTCCCAGGAACACCTCTGGTACTCCCAGGTATATATCTGACACTCCCAGGTTTTCCACTGACACTCCCAGGTACACCGCTGACACTGGAAGGTACACCTCAGACACTCCCAGGTACACCTCCGATACTCCCAGGTACACCTCCGACACTCTCAGGTACACCACTGACACTCCCATGTACACCTCAGACACTCCCAGGTACACCACAGACACTCCCAGGTACACCTCAGGCACTCGCCAAGTGCACCTCAGACACTCCCAGTTGCACGTCTGGCACTGCCAGGTACACCTCAGACACTGCAGGGTACACCTCAGACACTGCCAGGTACACCTCAGACACTGCCAGGTACATCTCAGACACTCTCAGGTACACCTCAGACACTCCTAGGTACATCTCTGACACTACCAGGTACACCTCTGACACTCCCAGGTACACCTCAGACACTCTCAGGTACACCTCAGACACTCCTAGGTACACTCTGACACTCCCAGGTACACCTCTGACACTCCCAGGTACACCTCTGACACTCCCAGGTACACCTCTGACACTCCCAGGTACACCTCAGACACTCATAGGTACACCTCTGACACTCCCTGGTACTCCTGTGGTACTCCCAGGTACACCTCAGACACTCCCAGGTACACCTCTGACAGTCCCAGGTACACGTCAGACACTTCCAGGTACATCTCTGACACTCCCAGGTACACCTCTGACACTCCCAGGTACTCCTCTGACACTCCGTGGCACTCGTCTGACACTCCATGGTACTCCTCCGACACTCCCAGGTACACATCAGACACTCCCAGGTACACCTCTGACACTCCAGGTACACCTCAGACACTCATAGGTACACCTCTGACACTCACTAGTACTCCTGGCTGACACTCCCAGGTACACCCCAGACACTCCAGGTACACCTCAGACACTCCGAGGTACACCTCAGACACTCCCAGGTACACTTCTGACACTCCCAGGTACACCGCTGTCACTCCCAGGTACACCCCTGACACTCCCAGGTACTCCTTCTGACACACCCAGGTACACCACTGACACTACCAGGTACACCTCCTGACACTCCCAGGTACACCTCTGACACTCCCAGGTACACTCCCTGACCCTACCAGGTGCACTGACCCTCCCAAGTACACCTGACACTCCCAGGTACACACCACAGACTGCTGCCAGGTACACCTCAGGCCTCTCAGATTACACCTCTGACCTCTTTGGTACTCATGACACTCCCAGGTACCTTCAGACACTCCCAGGTACACCTCAGACACTCCCAGTAACACCTCAGACACTCCCAGGTACAACTCAGACACTCCCAGGTGCACCCCTGACACACCCAGGTACACCTCTGACACTCCCAGGCACACATCTGACCATCCCTGGTACACCTTAGACACTCCCAAGTACACCTCTGACACTCCCAGGTACACCTTTGATACTCCAAGGTACACCACTGACGCTCCCAGGTACACCAATGACACTCCAAGGTACTCCACTGACACTCCCTGGTACATCTGACACGCCCAGGTACACCTATGACACTCCCAGGTACACCTCCGACACTCCCAGGTACAACCCTGACACTCCCAGGTACACCTCTGACACTCCCAGGTACACCTCTGACACTCCCAGGTACACCTCCGACACTCCCAGGTACACCTTAGACACTCCCAGGTACACCACTGACACTCCCAGGTACAACTTAGACACTCCCAGGTACACCTCTGACACTCCCAGGTACACCTCCGACACTCCCCAGGTACACCCCTGACACCCCTGCACACCTGACACCTGTGCACACCCGCACCTCAGACACTCTGACACTTGGTGTACACCTCAGACACCCCAGGAACACCTCTGATAATCCCAGGTATACACATCTGACACCCGGCACACCACTGACACCCCAGGCACACTGACACTGCCACGCACA
>NW_024732478.1:0-14369 GCF_018991925.1 Homarus americanus | reverse complement strand
GATAGATAGATAGATAGATAGATAGATAGATAGATAGATAGATAGATAGATAGATAGATAGATAGATAGATAGATAGATAGATAGATAGATTGATTGATTGATTGATTGATTGATTGATTGATAGGTAGATAGATAGATAGATAGATAGATAGATAGATAGATAGATAGATAGATAGATAGATAGATAGATAGATAGATAGATAGATAGACTGACAGAGAGATTACTGTTCACTATAGATCACCAGACAAGAGAGTAACAATGGAGAGAGGATCGAGTTGACATAAACGCAACAAACATCAATCAATCAATCAATCAATCAATCACTAAAGACATTATAAAAACTGGTGAACAGATTATTGGAAACAAAAATGACGAATATGGGTTAAGATCTTATGCTGTAAAGACTAAAGTAACGGTGGTCTCGAAAACGGTCATAAATCCTAAAATAAAATAAAAATATGGCAGGTAAGAGAAACAAGTAAAAACTGCGTATGTTTAAGAAGTAGCATTAACTCTGATGGTAGACGTATAAGACATAACAAGAATAGGTCAAGTAAAACCATATAATAATCTAAAAGACCTAATTAACAGGAACATTAACTTCACCTTGAGAAAAAGTCTGCTGAAAGGCTATATATGGCCAGGACTGATGTATGGGTCAGAGCCGTGGACACTTTCAGCAGACACCAGGTTGTGGAGGCCTTTGATGTGTGGTGTTATAGGTGAATGTTAAGAATAAGCTACACGGACAGTAAACAAATTAACAAGTACTAAGATCAACAAAAACTTCAAGAGAAATATTTAGTAATAAATCGTAACAAAGTGATTTTTTTTCCTAATTAAGTTTTAGCAGGAGAATTAATATCGCCGTCAAGATGTGAATAACACCTATGTTCCTCCTGTCAAGCTATATGACACCCATGTTCCTCCTGTCAAGCTATATGACACCCATGTTCCTCCTGTCAAGCTATATAACACCCATGTTCCTACTGCCAAGCTATATGACACCCATGTTCCTACTGTCAAGCTATATGACACCCATGTTCCTACTGTCAAGCTGTATGACACCCATGTTCCTCCTGTCAAGGTCTAAGACACCTATGCTCCTCCTGTCAAGCTATATGACACCCATGTTCCTACTGTCAAGCTATATGACACCCATGTTCCTACTGTCAAGCTATATGACACCCATGTTCCTACTGTCAAGCTATATGACACCCATGTTCCTACTGTCAAGCTGTATGACACCCATGTTCCTACTGTCAAGCTATATGACACCCATGTTCCTACTGTCAAGCTATATGACACCCATGTTCCTCCTGTCAAGGTATAAGACACCTATGCTCCTCCTGTCAAGCTATATGACACCCATGTTCCTACTGTCAAGCTATATGACACCCATGTTCCTACTGTCAAGCTATATGACACCCATGTTCCTCCTGTCAAGCTATATGACACCCATGTTCCTACTGTCAAGCTATATGACACCCATGTTCCTACTGTCAAGCTGTATGACACCCATGTTCCTACTGTCAAGCTATATGACACCCATGTTCCTCCTGTCAAGCTATACGACACCCTGTACCTCCTGTCAAGCAATATGACACCCACGTTCCAGCTGCCAAGTGATTAATTATGACACCTGTGTACCAGCCTCGACTGTGCCACACCTGCGACACAAAACCACTCGAGGGGATGATATTGGATTTCTCTATGACCATAAGAGTTTGTGGATTATTGTTCGTAATATTACCACATTGTCACGTCTTTTAACTCACCCTTCCACAAAAAATAGCACAGATTTACTAGCCGATTACTTACTAGTAGTACTGTATTTAAGAGACCTGAGATACAGAAATAGCCAGAGACAATTTACTAGTTATGGGATTTCATACGTGACACACACACACACACACGAAAACATACATAAAGATGATAAAAAATAGTAAGTCATGAATAACAATGTAATTATAAGGATGTTATGGTATAATTACACGTTATTACCGGTTATACAAGTGAAAAGTATATACCTCACAAAATGGCGGCGTGTCGGCCATCTTAAAGACTCCCCAGATGAGATACTGTCATCACAAGACTTATCAGGCCAAGACCGTGTAATTATTAGAAATGTTATGTAGAATCAATACCTCTCTTGTTTACCTGGATAATCAAGACGTTTTAGTTCAGGTGTAATTCTAGTTCAGGTGTAATTCTAGTTCAGGTGTAATTTTAGTTCAGGTGTAATTCTAGTTCAGGTGTAATTCTAGTTCAGGTGTAATTCTAGTTCAGGTGTAATTCAAGTTCAGGTGTAATTTTAGTTCAGGTGTAATTCTAGTTCAGGAGTAATTCTTAGGACTGTCAGTTCCCCAGACAGGACACGACAAGGCGAATCTTACAGAGATGTTGAAGGGGTTAGCAGAAGGAAACCCAAATTAATGTTTTCGAGACGTCACAGGTCACCAACACACGAGGACACAACAACACACGAGGACACAACAACAACAAGAGGACACAACAACACACGAGGACACAATATGAGGACACAATAATAGGAGGACACAAATAACAATAAGAGGACACAATAACATACGAGGACACAATAACAATAAGAGATACAAATAAATAATAAGAGGACACAATAACATGATGAGGATACAAATAACACACGAGGACACAAATAACACACACAACAATACAATAACAATAGGCAGGACACAACAACACACGAGGACACAACAACACACGAGGACACAACAACACACGAGGACTCAACAACACACGAGGACACAACAACACACGAGGACACAACAACACACGAGGACACAACAACACACGAGGACACAACAACACACGAGGACACAACAACACACGAGGACACAACAACACACGAGGACACAAAAACAACAAGAGGACACAACAACACACGAGGACACAACAACAACAAGAGGACACAACAACAACATACATCACAGCCACACAGGTAAGGAATACAAAATGGCTGACCAGATGTAAACACTATAGCATCGTGTGGATTCGATTTCTAAAGTACTAATCTCGAGTCGAAATCTAATCATGTTGGTGGCGGAGGAATACCAATGGATTTTTATGATTTAAGTAGTTCCACCACACCTCCTTCCTCCTCCCCACTCCCATGCACAGGACCGCCCTATCAAAACCACCTTCCATAACATCGATTCAGAGATAATTTAAGAACGTGTTTGTACAGGTAATGAATAGTTGCTAGTGATAGGTGCTACTACCGTGTAAACTATCACAACTAGCAGTTTTGGTCAGGGGTTAAAGAGGTGATTTGAGTCTATAATAGCATAGTTTATAAGGCAAAATACCAAGGGATGATTAACTAGAAATTTATTTACTCCTCAATGGAAAATAGTCGAATATATATAACTGAAGTTGAATGATGGTCGCCCTACTACAGGTCACTCACAACTTTATGTTAGGTAAGGTTAGGTTAGGTTAGGTTTGGTTTAGGTTAGGTTAGGTTTAGGTTAGGTTAGGTGTAGTAAATAGTAAACTCTCAAAGGTCTGGTGTAAGAGTTGTGACCTGTTGTGACCTGTTTTGACCTGTCTAACAATGTCGTCACAACACCAAGATAGTTTTTTTCTTTTGAGACCAAAACTTTACCAACGGCGGTATATGTTTGGGTACTTTCAAGAGCCAGTACTTGACAACAGTGTGTAAGAGAGAGCCAGTACTTGCCAACGGTGTGTAAGAGCCAGTACTTGCCAACAGTGTGTAAGAGCCAGTACTTGACAACAGTGTGTAAGAGCCAGTACTTGGCCAACAGTGTGTAAGAGTCAGTACTTGCCAACAGTGTGTAAGAGCCAGTACTTGCCAACAGTGTGTAAGAGCCAGTACTTGCCAACAGTGTGTAAGAGCCAGTACTTGGCCAACCGTGTGTAAGAGCCAGTACTTGCCAACAGTGTGTAAGAGCCAGTATTTGGCCAACCGTGTGTAACAAAGAGCCAGTACTTGCCAACAGTGTGTAACAAAGAGCCAGTACTTGCCAACAGTGTGTAAGAGCCAGTACTTGCCAACAGTGTGTAAGAGCCAGTACTTGGCCAACAGTGTGTAACAAAGAGCCAGTACATGCCCATGAGTACTTGCTAACAGTACATAACAGACAGTAAGATGACTGACAGAGGTGTTAGTAAACTGACAGGTGATGAAGAGGACAAACTAACATACGACTGTCAACGCCTCAGTGTATCACTTTGGACGGGCGGCCATTTTGTGAGCTAGGATGTCAACAAAATGGCGGCGCCTGACCTCCTACATCCCAAATCCGTCTAATACAAGGAAATAATGATACGCCAAGACATGTCCTGTACAGGTAAATGATAACAGTTATGACCACCACTCACTTGTCAGTAACTGGCTATCTACATGTTGAATATTAATGACTAAAAACAATAAATAAAGGATCACCTGATGATTAGCCTCCAGGTTATTTCATATGATAATTAAACAACCTAACGCTACCTGTGGGTTAGGTTAGGTTAGGTTAGGTTAGGTTAGGTTAGCGTTATGGTGTACAGTTTTAAGGTGAAGTGGGCTGGGTGGGAAGGGGGGGTTAGGTTAGCGTTATGGTGTACAGTTTTAAGGTGAAGTAGACTGGGGCTGGGTGGGAAGGGGAGGGTTAGGTTAGGTTAGGTTAGCGTTATGGTGTACAGTTTTAAGGTGAAGTAGACTGGGGCTGGGTGGGAAGGGGGGTGTTACTTTGTAGGTAATCCAATATGTGTAGAGGATGACACAGACAATGAACAGACTAAACTGGTGACGCGACACCAACACAGTTTTAAGACAGAGTTAAGAAGTTTCTGGACACAGATACACATCCACACGACACACAAGTGTTAGTACAGTATTATTCTACACCAAAGGTCCGCAACCTTTCTATTTCCGGTTGCATGCGGCCAGAAAATTAAAATTTGCGGCCGTCATGACGGCATCCAAAATATGTGATGAGTGGCCGCCTAAGTTGATAAAGTAAGATGAGGTTGTTTGAACACTTGATGCAACCAAATGTGATACTCTTTGTTACACTGAGAAACATTACACCTGGCAGCTGATAACACACACACACACAAGTACACACTCAATGCTTGTAATGATAACAGCCCAAATTCACAGGGTTTTTTTTCTGAGATTCAGAATAAGATAATTTTGCCCCCATTTGTTTCAAGTCCATGATTTTTTTTCGCAATATATTGACGAGGCAGGTCTTGGTGATGCACAGTTGTAGATCCTGGACCTACAGAGTCATTAGTGGAATTTGGGGGAAAAAAAGTGCATCACATAACAGAGACACCAGTAGACTTCATGGTGTTTCAATGTTGCCAGCAGACTTACGATAAGAACAAGTACACTACCGCTCACTAACACAAAGGAACTTGTGGGAGCAGCATCTACCAAATTTGAACCAGATTACACAAAGCTTCCCTACGAGTCTTAAGTAACCATTTCCTTTGTATTGTTGAAAGTGAAATATATTTAACTACGCTCAGTAATATACATTTTCACCCAATAGGTCACTTAAATTTGTCTTGTATACAGTACTTGTGTAAACATGCGGTTTAATTCCACACTTCTTATAATGCCCAGTTCCTGTTGGATTTTTTTCTTCTGAATTTAACACATATTGCTTAATGACACTGTGATGACTGCGGCCGGTGAGGTAACTACACATCCCAACTACTACCTTTATAACTACACTAAACCTCACAGCGTCATAACAAGCAGTAGAGGTTATCAAAATACTCTACTACAACACCCGCTCCTAGAACCAACCTAAGGGCAAGTCAGGGAAGGGTCAGGTCAGGTCATGGCAGGGCAGGGCAGGGCAGGGCAGGGCAGGGCAGGATCAGATCAGGGCAGGGCAGGATCAGATCAGGGCAGGGCAGGGTAGGGCAGATACAGAAGCTCTACTGACAGGAAACACAACACTCAATATTGTCTTCACCAGTATACCTCAGCTCAAGACTCCAAGACACAGGTGTATATTACTGAATCAAGACTCAACGTACAGGTAGCAGAGGTGAGATAACCGAGACAAGTGTATGACAAGTGTGTGACAGGTGTGTAACGTTACTCGCAGCGATAAAATAAATAATGAATATCTACCTGACCACAATACGTTGACCACATTACACTGATCTCACCATGAAGACCACACCATGAAGACCACACCATGAAGACCACACCATGAAGCCCACACCATGAAGCCCTGTTCAACCATCTTCCCGTAGGCTTCCACCTCACCTGTATGAAGGAGGGGGGGGGCGTTAGTTCCGCTCAGGTATGTGTGAAAAGTAAACAAAGAAATATTCGTGGCCAGAAAACAACAGTGATGTGAATTGAGGAAGTTGTGGTTTGGAGGTCACTGAGAGGAAGTGTCGTATTGCTCATCAGTCAGTTGTTTCTCGTTTGTGTTGTTGTTGTGGTGGTGGTGGTGGTGGTTGTTGTGGTGGTGGTGGTGGTTGTTGTGGTGGTTGTTGTGGTGGTGGTTGTGGTTGTGGTGGTGGTGGTTGTTGTTGTGGTGGTGGTGGTTGTTGTTGCTGTGGTGGTGGTGGTTGTTGTTGTTGCTGTGGTTGTTGTGGTTGTTGTGGTGGTGGTGGTTGTTGTTGTGGTGGTTGTGGTTGCTATGGTGGTTGTTGTATATGGTGGTGGTGGTTGCTGTGGTGGTGGTGGTGGTTGCTGTGGTTGCTGTGGTGGTGGTTGTGGTGGTGGGTGGTGGCTGTGGTGGTGGTGGTGGTTGGGTTGTTGTGGTGGCTGTGGTGGTGGTTGTAGGTGGTTGTTGGGTTGTTGTGGTGGTTGTGGTTGTTGTGGTGGTGGTGGCTGTTGTGGTTGCTGTGGGTGGTGGTGGTGGTTGCTGTTGCTGTGGTGGTTGCTAAGTTGCTAGGGTGGTGGTGGTTGTTGCTGTTGTTGTTGTTGTGGTGGTGGTGGTGGTGGTTGTGGTGGCTGTTGTTGAGGGGGTGGTGGTGGTGGTGGTGGCTGCTGTGGTGGTGGTGGCTTGTTGTTGTGGTTGTTGTGGTGGTGGTGGTGGCTGTGGTGGTGGTGGTTGTGGTGGTGGCTGGGTGGTGGTGATTGCTGTGGGTGGTGGTGGTGGTTGCTGTGGTGGTGGTGGTTGTGGTGGTGGTGGTTGTGGTGGTGGTTGTTGTGGTGGTGGTGGTTGTTGTGGTTGTTGTGGTGGTGGTTGCTGTGGTTGCTGTGGTGGTGGTCGTTGTGGTTGTTGTGGTGGTGGTTGTTGTTGTTGTTGTGGTGGTGGTGGTGGTGGTGGTGGTTGTGGTTGTTGTTGTGGTGGTCGTGGTGGTGGTTATGGGATAATGTTGTAATCTGTCCATTAACCAGTTGTTTGTGTTGTTGTTGTTGTTGTTGTTCAGGATAACGAGGACTACAAAATCTTCAGACTGAGGTAATGTTTACAACTAGATGGAGACCTCAAAACTGATCTCATGAGAGTGATCAGACGACGATGATTAAACTATGCTGATCACTTTCCGCTGATCACACTGGGATGATAAAAGTCCTGATCTAAGCCGACATGTTGTTGAATGCTTGACAGACGTTCTAGAAATAATGATCAAAGACAAATATTACTCTATACATATTAATTGGATAAAGACAGGTATTGCTTTGTAAATATTTCATAAACGCTGAAATAATGTTCCCACGACAACTACAGCAAGATGATAAACAATAACAAAATAATTAATATCTAGCAGGACAACAAGAGGACAATGAACACAAGTAGGAGGAATATATGAATAAGACACCTGTGTACCAGCCTTCAATTTCCACACCTGTGACAGAGTGGCACGTGTTAGAGTATACCTGTACTGGTGTATATTGTATTGTACTGTATTATAACGTAAGCATACACCACCTATTTGTATTTGATAATTACAGCAAGATTTTTTGTATTCGTGAACTGATATGAAGAATGCGATCATATCAACAGGTAATAAGCAGGTATTAGGACACTCTGTATCTTCCGCCATTTTGTTTCCTTCCTTAAAACCAGTAACGTAAGATTCGTTTAATCTATTTCTCTCCTGTGGTTTGTTGAATGACCTGATGGATGTATGAATTAATGACTTACAGGTGTACAAACAACGCGAGAAAAAAATCCTTATGAAACACCTGAACAAATCTCAACCCTGACAGAACGGGACCAAAAGCGACACGTGTAGCTTCAGGTGTTGTCACGAGGCTGGGCGTGGCTGTCGTCATCTGGTATTTTCACATTAAGAGAAACAACAGAGAGTCGTTAGGTTTCCATTTGGAGTCCTGAGAGCTACGACAATGGATGAAGCTTCAGCCAGACACTCCCCCGACTAGGCATATAGACACAAACAGACACACACAGCCTGGCGTAATGTGAAGTTTATTCCATAGACCAAATTTCAAGATGGTAAATGGCATTAGCTGCAAATAGAAATAAATTATACACTAAAACTCCCATCTTAAGACGCCTGAACACCTGTGCCGCATATACGTGTTAAAAATAAATTAAAAGAGCATTGTTTGTTTGTGTCACACATGAACCACCGTAGATGTAGACCATGATAACTACCTGAAGGGTTGGATGAACTACACAGGACCCCGTAAGGCATCCTTGTGTCTGATCACCCCTACAGGACAGTGGTGTCAGGCTCCGGCAGAAGGAGTTATCCCCGCCTCAACTTCTCATCCACCATCTTGGCTGCTCGATGTTGGTTAATGGTGTCAGACGATATCTAGACCAAGATGAAGTTGTCAGGGCGCTGTAGTGGCTGACAGATGGTGACCGTCAGAGTGGTGGCCAAAGGGACTGATGTGTCTCCAGGTGTGTAGGAGGCACCTGGAGGACGGGTCCTACACCCCCGATCACTCCTGGGTAAGGCCACTGCCTCATCCGGATCGCCAGACTATAGGTCATCCTCGTAGCGGCGCTGTTAGACCACCAGACAGTAAGGACTCGTCCCCCTGATGATGGTACGAGGCCCCACGGCCGGCCACAGGTGTTATGACTGCCAGGTTAACACTGTTCTCGTCAACTGGAGATGACTGAGTCTTCATAAATGAGAGTCGATGTACAGTATCGACTACCAATACCCTTGCAGGGGTGTGGAGACGTGAGCAACACAAGTATGCTGGCGTCAATATTGTTGAAATTGACCTCTGCCGACGGAGGTTCGGTCATGGTGTGGGCGGCAGTGTGTTGGGGCACAACTATTCAATTGAAGAAGTTTATTCAGCCTATTTAATACATATGCAAAGTGAACGACAACAGCATTGACACCTGGATAAGTACAGTACAGGGTGGGCGAGAAACAGGTGACATACAGGGTGGTTCTCTACAGCCTAGTGAACCACCCTGTACAGCATACCTCCACACGACGGTACGATACACGGACAGTCCACAGGTATGAGGACAACATTATTAACGCCTATTAAATGGCCTCTTATGGGTGTACTAAGTCCCTGTGCAATGAGGTCAACAGTCCTTAAGCTGATACAACACGTCAGAGTCATCCTACACAAGTGAGGTGACACAACCACCACACAAGAGATGCCCAGGTGCCAGGACTGGGAGGACACACCAAGATGACCACCAGAAGCATTTCCCCGGCGCCACCTAGAGTGTAGTAGGCTAGAGAAGGTCACATTAGTTATTAGATGTTTTTGTGATCACCTAAATGTAGGAGCACTTGTATGTTTGTCACAGCAATACTCTCGCTTCATTTTAGTTCATCACCTAGAAATACATCAATCCCCCCCCCCCTCCCTTATCAGTCGTACTGTGGCCAAGTGTGTAAATTCGTTATATATCTCAAATATTTATATCTTAATTATATTTTGTGTTGCTCTCATCACTGATTATTGGTCATGGGTGATGAGTGCCATGAGTGCCGCCGCCCTCCTCCGTGTTGTGGCACTGTGGGCGGCCGGCCATGTCGTGACCTGGGACGTCAACAAGATGGCGGCGCCTGACCTCCTGTATCCCTAAATGGTCCTAAATGTTGACTTGACCAACAAAAGGAAAATTAAACTGTTTAGAGTAACGTCTTGGCCAATGATCCACCAGTGTGGTCTTGGCCAGTGACCCACCAGTGTGGTCTTGGCCAGTGATCCACCAGTGTGGTCTTGGCCAGTGATCCACCAGTGTGGTCTTGGCCAGTGACCCACCAGTGTGGTCTTGGCCAGTGACCCACCAGTGTGGTCTTGGCCAGTGATCCACCAGTGTGGTCTTGGCCAGTGATCCACCAGTGTGGTCTTGGCCAGTGACCCACCAGTGTGGTCTTGGCCAGTGACCCACCAGTGTGGTCTTGGCCAGTGACCCACCAGTGTGGTCTTGGCCAGTGACCCACCAGTGTGGTCTTGGCCAGTGATCCACCAGTGTGGTCTTGGCCAGTGATCCACCAGTGTGGTCTTGGCCAATTGAATTACAATTTTACCGCGATCACCAGCTAGTTTATTGTGCACCTCATACTCATACTGTGAGCGGTAGCATAAACGGGATTACAGAGTAGAGGCCACAAAGGGTGTTTATCAGACCCCAGTGATTTTGATATTATGGCAATGAATGTTACAGAGTATTTCCAGTACATTGTTTAAGGCGGTACATAAAATTATGATGAGGTACTAGATGCCATTACATACACAGTGCGCTTGGATCTATCCCTATTAGATTCTATTTTTTCACAGTCTAAGACGTAGTGGTGGAGTGTGTTGCCATATGTCTGGCCACACACTTTACATTTAATTTTGTTCACATCTGCTTGAGGAACATACTGCCAAAGGTACAGTATACTTATATCCTAACCTTAGTCTAGCAGTGACAACATCTTGTAATCTAGTGATCTTGTTACTTGCTCCATAAACATGTTTTACTTGATACATCTCATCATGGTAAACAATGGATTGACTAGTGCCTGTTTGCACTTGTCTATTGGCTTCAAATTTATCAACAAGTTCTTTCCTGTTCATAGTTTTTAGTTTTTAGGGTTTTATTCGACACTCCTAGATTGTATTCAGCATTGTCATTGTTGGACGCGAGTTTAGCTAAGGCATCAACTCTATTATGTTGACTGATGCCTCTGTGAGGGGGGATCCACAGCAGCTTGATCCTGACCCCCGTCAACAAGACACATATACTTGTGTCTGGCTTCAGAGACAAGCGGGTGACAATCTGAGTTTAGGGTATCAAGAGCAAGTAGTGAGGATAAGTTTCAGGGCTGTGAGTATGGCAAATAGTTCAGTTTGTAGATTGGATGACCAGTTACTAATTCAAGCTCCTTTCTCTATTACATTACCGTTAGGCTGAGCCACAATGGCAGCACTTCCAGCCCTCCCACAGACAGTGTTAAGAGAGCCGTCAGTGTAGATGGTCTGTGTGTGTTATTTTCAGTCTGCAGGTTATGTGTGTGGCCAAGAGCTCTCACTTTGGCAATGTGTTGGAGATAAGGATTGTGTGTGGTCAGGCGTGTTGGCGGGTACGAGGGTGTTGTCATGTCGAAGGGAACTGTCACCCAGGGTGGCAGGAAGTGCTGGTGTGTCTCAGCTTTGTACAGATGGTCTAGTCCAAACATCCTCATGTGTGTAGCGGTAGTTTGGGTCACTAGATTCACCAGTTTCATGACTCATATATTCCAGCAGTTTCTTAGAAGCAATGTTATCAGGATCACCACGCATAAGCCTCAGGGCTATCGTGAGGTTGACTTCAATTATTTTATCTTTGATACTGGGTATTCTTAGGCCAGTGATCCACCAGTGTGGTCTTGGCCAGTGATGACCAGTGTGGTCTTGGTCAGTGATCCACCAGTGTGGTTTGGCGAGTTATCCACCAGTGTGGTCTAGACAGACAGACAGACTGACAGACAGAGAGAGATAGATAGATATTTGCAGTAAATTTTTCATACAAGTTCACTGACTTGTCATGTCTATAAACAGTATAGGTATACAATCAATGTATGCAGTGCAGATAATTATACCAACAATGATCACAAACAAGGCAATTCGACTAAGAGTAGATAGCACCTCCATAACCTTATTACCATTAGATTAGAGTGATTACAACAGGTAAATCAATAAGTGAGAGTTACCTGGATGTCTTGTTCATCACCGTCATATGGTGCGGCAACAGGTACAGACAGGTGGAATTGTGAAAAATTTCTAAACATTGAAATATTCTTCACAAGATTATAATTATTCTTGTAACCTAAAACTTTTTAATGAGATTACACTTATATGATGACGAGTAGGAGAGTGCTGGACAAAATCCCTCCGAGTCAACAATGTGTATTAGCTCGAGACAAGGCTAACAAAGTACTTGGGTTCATACAAAGGAGTGTTAGTAAGAAGACTAGCGAGGTTATCCTAAAACTATATCTTGAGCTTGTCAGACGGCACATGGACTACGCAGTTCAGTTCTGGTCACCGTATCACAGAATGGATATAGAATCCCCAGAAAGAATTCAGAGGAGAATGACGACTAATCCCGGGCATTAGGAACCTCGAGTACAGAAACAGATTAAAGCATCTTAATTTGCACTCCATCGAGAGACGTAGAGTGAGGGGCGATAAGAACGAGGCGTATAAATGAAAGTCTGAGCTAAACAAAGATGATATAACAAAGGTACTCAAACTATCCAACCAGGAGCGAACTCGTAACAATGGTTTTAAATTAGACAAATTTAGATTTAGGCGCGAAATAAGTAAACATTGGTTTGGAAATAGAGTACTGGACGAGTTACCAAACATCATCATTAACTCGAATACGCTGGATAGCTTCAAACATAGGTTAGATGGATATATGAGCAATAGGGGCTAGGTGTAAATGGGACTGCCTCGTATGGGCCTATTGCTGCAGTTTCCTCCATTCTTATGTTATGTTCCTAGGACAAAATCACTCCTAGGACAGAAGCTCTCCTAGATCAAAATCCCCTTGGACAAAATCTTTCCTAGGACAATATCCCCCAAGGACAAAAACACTCCTAGGACAAAGTACCCCAAGGACATACAACACACCTAACCTAACCTAAGCTGTATATACTGTTCCTCATGCGTTATCAAGTGTTTAAAGTAATGGGTTTATATGTTAGTCAGTGTTACATATATTACGTAAATACATAATCCTAGCCACTGTGTTTGTGTTCGGGTGTTGCAGTGATAATGTGTTGTGTGTTGCAGGGTGATGAAGAGACAGTATTGTGTTTGAGCTTAGTTTTTAAATTTGTGTTTCTTTTGTATGTATGATGTTAGTTGAGCTTTTACACTTGACCTGACATGACTTATACCTGACTTGACCTGGCCTATACTCGACATGACCTAACATATACATGGCCTGACCTATACCTGACCTGACATAACCTATATCTGACGTGCCATGACCTATACCTGACGTGACCTGATCTATACCTGACCTGACCTATACCTGACATGAATTGTACAATATGTTTATGTCCACCAGTGTTGCATAAAGTTCCTAGTAACTGCTTGTTACGACACGGAGAGATTCATTGTACTAATGTAACAGTAGTTGGGAAATATATCTCACACTGACTTCTTGACAGTTCATTAGACTGTTAGTTAATGAACTGTCAACTACTGAATCATGATTAGACAGTTACTGAAGATCTCTTGTCACTGTCATATTGCAACAAGGAGTATCAGAGTCTCTTCACGGGCGGTGGAAGATGACAGGAGAAGGAGGGAGAGAGTGGAAGAACATAAGAACATAAGAATATAAGAATGGAAGAAACTGCAGCGGGCCTATTGGCCCATACTGGGCAGTCCCGTTTACACCCAACCCCTATTGCTCATATGAGCATCCAACCTATGTTTGAAGCAATTCAGCGTATTCGAGTTAATGATAATATTTGGTAACTTGTTCCATTCATCCACTACTCTGTTTCCAAACCAGTGTTTACCTATTTCACGCCTAAATCTAAATTTGTCTAATTTAAAACCATTGTAACGAGTTCGCTCCTGGTTGGATAGTTTGAGTACCTTTGTAATGTCCCCTTTGTTTAGCCTTGCCTTCCACTTATACACCTCCATCAGGTCGCCCCTCGCTCTACGTCTCTCAAGGGAGTGCAAATTAAGATGCTTTAACCTGTCTCTATACTCAAGGTTCCTAATGCCCGGGATTAGTCTTGTCATTCTCCTCTGAATTCTTTCCAAGGATTCTATATCCATTCTGTAATACGGTGACCAGAACTGAACTGCGTAATCAAGGTGTGGTCTAACAAGAGCAAGATACAGTTTTAGGATGACCTCGCTAGTCTTGTAACTAACACTCCTTTGTATGAACCCAAGTACTTTATTAGCCTTGTTACGAGCAAAAACACTTTGTTTACTTG
>NW_024732477.1:25000-26846 GCF_018991925.1 Homarus americanus | reverse complement strand
TCGACATACTTCGTTTCAGTTACGTATTGCTCATACCACACAGCCAACATACACAGTCATCAGCAGCAGAGGCGTGTGGGGAAGGCCACCACTAACAGCACCACACGTTATTAATGCTCAGTAATAAGTCTTGTTGTGGCCTACCATTGTTTGTTTACGTCACGGGGTGTATGAAGGTCAGGGAATATCTTTTTTTTTATTGATTATTATTTATTTTTACCTTTTTGCTTTATTAACTTTTGGGCACCTTTTAATGTTTCTCTGCACACACACACACACACACACACACACACACACACACACACACACACACACACACACACACACACACACACACACACACACACAAAAGAGCCTTGGGACTCCTATTTATTTATGAGGGAATTACTGACCTTAAATTATCTCCTTTATCCCTCCTCCCCTCATTCACTCTCCATTCTTTCCTCCTTCCCTCATTCCTCTCCCTTGCCCCTCTCCATCCCTCCCTCCTCCCTCTCTTTTATATTCTTTCACTCCTCTCTCTCTCTCCCCTTCTTCCTTCTCCTCCCACTCCACTTTCTCGATTCTCTCCTTCTCTTCTTCACTTGTCCTACCCTCCTCCTTCTCTATCTTCCCCTTTCTTCCTCCATCTCTACATCATTCTCTCCCTCTCTCCCCCTCCCTCCCTCCCTCTCCCTCTCCCTCCTTAATGGATTACCAACATTACTCTCTACATAACGAACTACTGCATATGTTGGGGTTGGCTTGAGTGTGATTGGGTGGGCTGGGCCAGTGTGTGTGTGGGTGGGTGGGCCTGGTGTATGTGGTGGGGAGTGGGCTGGGCCAAGTGTTTATGTGAGTGGGCTGGGTTTGAATGTGTGTGTGGAGGTGGGTTGGTGAGGAAGAAGGAAGCATGCAGGGAGAAGGGAGTTGGGCTGCAGGGAGGGAGAGGGAAGGGTGAGAGGATGGAGAGTGGGGTGAGCTACATATTCTTTATTACGCAGGAAACTATTAACTACAGACCTTGATTAAACCTCACCCTCATATATCTGGGCGTGGAGTGAGTGGGCAGTGGTGAGTGGGCGGTGAGGTGAGTGGGCGGTGGAATAAGTGGGCGGTGGAGTGAGTGGGCGGTGGGGTGAGTGGGCGGTGGGGTGAGGTGGGCGTGGGTAGTGGGCAGTGGAATGAGTGGGCGGTGGGTGAGTGGGCGGTGTTTGTGAAGTGGCCTGACGTAAACACACTGTAATTTACTATACTAATTGACGCAAAAACATCACAAGACTGTAAATTAAAGCAGGTGTTTTTTTTTTTCATTTTCATTGATATTCATAAAAGTTTGAAATTGTTATTGTAAGATTCTTGTCACACCTGAGTGGTTTAAATGGCCTGGAGGGAGGGTTTTAATAGCGTGGGTTTTATTGGCGTGGGTTTATTGGCGTGGGTTTGGATTGTGGGTTTATGGTGTGGGTTATTGTTTTGGTTTTTGGTCTATGGTTAATGTAAGTGTTGTTTTGTGAAGGTTTTATTTGGTTTGGTTTAGTTTGGTTTCTTCCGTATATGAGTAGGTGAGGAGGGAGGGAAGGTGAGGAGGGAGGGTAGAGTGAGGGAGGGAGGGAGGGAGGGTCACCAGATTCCTCCAGCTATAGTTAGTCTGCCCTCGGGGATGGATGACTGGGTGTGGGGGGCGTGAGCACTTGTCTGACAGGTGTTACAGAACGAGGTTTAGAGGAGGGGGGGGGTGGACGTGAGGAGGGAGGAGGGAGGAAGGGGGGGTTCGTGAGGAGGCTTGAACTTTGGCTGGCTGTAGGTGTCTCGAGTTGGGGGTACAAACGTGAGCACTTGTTTAACAGGTGTCAGAACGAAGGCT
>NW_024732477.1:0-20000 GCF_018991925.1 Homarus americanus | reverse complement strand
ATAGTGAGGTGAAGTGAGAGATAGTGAGGTGAAGTGAGAGATAGTGAGGTGAAGTGAGAGATAGTGAGGTGAAGTGGGGATAGTGAGGTGAAGTGGGGGATAGTGAGGTGAAGTGAGGGATAGTGAGGTGAAGTGAGGGATAGTGAGGTGAAGTGAGAGATAGTGAGGTGAGGTATGAGGTATAGGTGTTATTAAAGGGAATATTGAGGTACAGGTGAGGGCTGTCTGGCAGGTGAGGGCTGTCTGGCGGTGAGGTTGTCTGGCAGGTGGGAGCTTTCTGGCAGGTGAGGGCTGGCTGGCAGGTGAGGGCTGGCTGGCAGGTGAGGGTTGTCTGGGAGGTGGGGCTGTCTGGCGGGTGAGGCTGTCTGGCAGGTGGGGGCTGTCTGGGAGGTGGAGGGCTGTCTGGCAGGTGGGGCTGTCTGGCAGGTGGGGCTGTCTGGCAGGTGGGGGCTTTCTGGCAGGTGGGGCTGTGGCTGGTGAGGTTGTCTAGCAGGTGAGGGGCTGTCTGGGAGTGGGGGCTGTCTGGCAGGTGGGGGCTGTCTGGCAGGTGGGGGCTGTCTGGGAGGTGGGGCTGTCTGGCAGGTGGGGAGCTTTCTGGCAGGTGAGGGCTCTGGCAGGTGAGGGGCTGTCTGGGAGGAGGGCTGTCTGGCAGGTGGGGGGCTGTCTGGCAGGTGGGGGCTGTCTGGGAGGTGAGGGCTGGCTGTCTGGCCGGGGATTAACTGTGCCTTTACCGTCAACACAATTAGTTTATCATGAACTTGGCCTCTGGAGTCACCTGTACAGAACGATGACCCAACCTCCAAGTCAACCTGAGTTTACTTCCAGTTAATTAATTGTTTAGGTGTGTTGCTGGGGAAACACCTGTGTACCTGTTCTTGTCTGTTGATTCTGTACAGGTGTTGATACAGGTACAGGTGTTGATAGTGCAGGTACAAATGATTAATGCAGGTACAGGTGTTGATACAGGTACAGGTGTTGATGTTACAGGTGTTGATACAGGTACAGACACAGATACAGCCACATATGTAAACAACTACATTATAATGATACATCTTGTTTACACTTAGTACCACTTATTCACGACACACTTACCTCTTAAGGTGTGTACATCATTAAGGTGTACCCCAGCTCAGGTATGGACAGGTGTACAAGATGACGTGTGCTAATAGTGTACATTAATTCTGAACACACACACACCTCTCTCTCTCTCTCTCTCTCTCTCTCTCTCTCTCTCTCTCTCTCTCTCCATACCTCAGGTTATCTATTGATTCAGTAATTAATGGTGTTAATGAGATAATCAGTCGCCAAAGTGACCATTGGCCAAAGGTGACGTCAGTGGCGATCGAAAAACGTAAACACAGAACCATAGAGGCGATCCTGACGTAGAATTAACCTTGGAATATCACCTTTATTTACCTCGTCTCTACCTAGCGTGAATTTAGGGAGCACTCTTACCCCACCAGTCCTCGTAATTCAATCTTTAAAGGGGGAAATTACGGTGTTTTTTATTGTAAATTGTAAATGATTAAGGATTTATTTTATTATTACAGATATTGATGAGTAGTTCTTATTTATTAGATATTTGTTTTACGATAGTAGTAATAGTAACATAATCGATATCAGAATTATTATTATTATTATTATTATTATTATTATTATTATTATTATTATTATTATTATTATTATTACTATTGTTATTTGTTACACTATTGACGTCAAGAACAACCAGTTAAAGTTAACAGGTGTAATATTGGGTAATATCACATAATTACCGTCATTAACTTCATTATACACGCATTTAAACTCTCCCTGGTGAATCTTTAATACGTGTTGTGGCGTGTTGGACCAGGAGAGTTGGGGGTTTGTCTCTTCCCTTCTCCCTTCCACCCTCTTTCTTCCCTCCTCCCCTGTACCCCCTCACCCCCTGTACCCCCCTCACCCCTCACCCCCTCACCCCCTCACCCGCCTGGTGGTATACGCGACACACCTGGCCTCTTACCTGTTTGTTAGGGGGTGAGTCAGTGAACGGCGTGACCACCTACCCTGCCGCACTACCCCCAGGGCGACACGACGAGGGGGAAACACTTGGGATTTCCCCCTTCTCTCTTTCTCTCCCTCATCCCTCCCTCCTCCTAGCGTCCCTCCCCCTCCTCCCTCTCTAGACTCTTCCTCCCCAGTTTTCCTCTTCCCTCCCTTCCTCTTCCCTCCTTCCTCCCCGGTTCCCCTTCCCCCCCACACACACACACTTAACACTACTACAACAAGACTATCACCACAACCACCAACACCTACAACAACAACAAGCCCTACCACTACCGCATATTATATTATCCACAATTCACTAAAGTACCGTAAACTACTAACGCTGAGAATATAATGTTATCTACGTTGTTTCTCTTTACGATGGTTGGACTCACAGCCAGACGACCACTAACGAAGTGGATAATTACTACCTGATGTTAACCTTTTAATGAAGGTAATTAATAACTAGCTCAGGTAATGATAACGACAAATTTTAAATTTATTTAGTTATGTTAAAATGTATATATATATATATATATATATATATATATATATATATATATATATATATATATATATATATATATATATATATATATATATATATATATATATATATATATATTTAGCTTTCAGTAACTCAATTTTAACTTATTTTAACTTTATTTCATATTTAACTTAATACTTCCTTAACTTTAATTAACTTATACCTGAGTTTAGGTTTATACCTTAATAAGTCTGTGTTCTTACCTGTGCCAGTCTAAAGAAAGTTGTATTAGTTGGTGTGTGTGTGTGTAGAAAGCTAGTTTGTTTACCTACCTGCCCTTGACTCCTGCAGGTGAGAGAGAGGTCTTGGGAACCTCCTTGTCTTGTGGACGTGATGTGGAGGAATGGTCTTAACCTTATTTATTAACTTATCATATAAAGTTAAAAGATAATATTATTATTTTTATTAACTAGTAATGATAAGGAATTAATGGTGTTGATATAAGAAGAGCTGTGATTGGTGATTTGAATTGGGGAGTATTATGCCCTCCCTCCTTCCCTCCCTCCCCCAGCAGGTGCTTCGTCAGGTAGGTGGTGACATACTACACCTGTGGGCTGGGTTAATGGCGAGGCCCGTGGCGATGATCAGGCATTATGTGAACTATCAGTCACAGGTAATGAGGTACAGGTGAGAGGAAGTGGCGACACCATTAAGTCAACACCCTCTACCACGATTAACCTGGACACCTGTATTACCTTACCTGTCTCACCTCGCCCCGCCCCGCCCGACCCCGCCCCGCCCACCAACACCATTACTACTACCATCACCCTCCCTAGCACTCACTCACCCATCTCCTCCGGCTCTCTCACTCATCCACACACCCACTCCCCCACCCACTCCCCCACCCACTCACACCCACTCTTCTCAATTTCCTTAAACAAAACAAAATAAATCCGGTTTCTCAGTTGAAATTGTTACCAGAATAAACAAGGCGTCTTTCTCACGGTAAAATGTCTCCCCAAAATAAGTCAAATGATGTCTCTCACGGCCAGAGTTCTCAAGGGTCTAGGACTCTAGGAGATAAGTCCCTCTTAGAGTTCTTGAGGAGCGAGAAGAGGAACATTTTGTAGGTCCTCTTGAAATTGAGTCAAATGCTTGTCTCTTATCTTCTCTCTCCTCCTCTTAACCTGACCTGACCTAACCTGACCTGACCTAACCTGACCTGACCTGACCTAACCACACTAAGCGGATGGCTGTGTGAATGGGTGGCGTGAATAGCTGAGCGGTTGGATGGTGTGAATGGCTGTGTGGGTGGCGTGAATGACTGTGTGGGTGGCGTGAGTGACTGTGTGGGTGGCGTGAATGGGTGGGGTGGGTGTGGCTCTCTACGACCACCATCACCATCACCTGATTCCCATAACCTGTGTATTTTCCACCCATCTACCTTGACCCATTCCCAGACGAGGGTGGTGGAACACGAGGGTGGTGGAACACGAGGGTGGTGGAACACGGGGGTGGTGGAACACGGGGGTGGTGGAACATGAGAGAGAGAGAGAGAGAGAGAGAGAGAGGAACGGGGGTGAAGGGAGGCAGTTGAAGTGTCTCTCTTACTGTCACTTAAAAGAGTTGAGATATACACTTCCTGGGTATGTGGGCGTGTGGGCGTGTGGGCGTGTGGGCGTGTGGGCGTGTGCTGGCAGAGAGACAAGAGAGTGGTTGCCCGTTCGAAGAGCCAGAATGATCTATATGGGCACGTCTGTTATGAATACTCCACATACCCACCCACACTACCCACCCACATCCACCTCGATAGGCATCCACTATTATTGTATCACACACACACACACACACACACATTAAATATTAGGCTCTTTATGCCTAATTAATTATTAACTTTGTCCCTAAAAAAATTAATTTGTATACTACTAATTGCTTTGCTTCACCTGGATGAAACGATTTAATTAACGTGAGTGGCTAATTATGGTGTGTTAAATATAATTTAATTGTAATTAATTTGAGTTTTCCTCCCCAGGTGTGTGTGGGTGGAGAGAAGGGGAGGAGGGAGGAGATAGAGACAGTGGCGATTATTGGTAAGAGAGAGAGAGAGAGGTCTGGGTCTTTGTCGTGGCTCCCGAAGTGTCCAGGTAGGATGAGGTAATTAGCTTGCCTTCAAGTGTCTCTTTACCACTTGAGGAAGAGGTGAACGAAACCTCTCTCTCTCTCTCTCTCTCTCTCTCTCTCTCTCTCTCTCTCTCTCTCAGTAACATGACGCAGCACTAAGCATTACACCATTAATGTCAAATGAAGCCCCAAGAATTTTGATCTTTCTTTCTTATATATTTATGTATATTTATATATGTATTTTTTTCTTTCCTCATCATCCCCCTTCCTTCTCCTCCTTTCCCTTTCCTTCCCTTACTTCCTTCTTCCATCCTTAACTCCTTTCCCTCACCTCCCTCAGTTTTATCCCTCCCCCTCACCTGTCCACCTCCTCCCTCACCTTTCCATTTCCTCTCTCAGCTTTCCATCTCTTCTCTCACTTCTCTCACCTGCCCCCCTCCCTCTCTTCCCTCACCTGCCCCCCCACCTCCTCCCTCACCTGTCCCTCTCACCTGGGCTAACGACAACCTCTCATTGGTACTCAGGGCCCAGGTTAATGAAGACCACCTGCCACTTGACCCAGAGGACGCCCTTACTCACCTCCTTCCCTCCTCTTCCTTCTCTCCTTCTCCTCCTTCCCTCCTCCTCTTTCTTCTCTCCCTCCTCACTTCTCGTTCCTCCCTTCTCACTTTTCTTTCCCTCCCTCTCTCCCATCCTCTCCCTTTTTTCTCCCTTTCTCTCTTCTCTTCCCTCCCTCTCTCTCTTCTCTTCCCTCCTTCTCCCTTCTCTCTCCCTCTCTGAGTTTATAGGTTAGCTTAGATTAAGTTTGGGTCGGGGAAGTTAGTACTTTACCCCTTGAGTACGAGAACTTAACCCCCTCGAGTACGAGAACTTAACCCCCTTGAGTACTGCGACTTAACCCCTTGAGTACAATGCCAACTCCCTGAAAGAACCATTAAATCAAATTATAATGGATGTGAAAATTAGAGAGAGAGAGAGAGAGAGAGAGAGAGAGAGAGAGAGAGAGAGAGAAAATAAACACACCACACCAGCCAGTTAACATACCTCTCCAGTTAACAGTTAAGACACCACATCACACCAGTCTCATGACTAACTGTACACATCCACATAACACCTGAACTGTTACTGGCTATAAATTATGACAGTTACCAGTTAATTTAGGGATTTATGACTGTATTCAGGTGTCTCAGAGTGAACCTAATACAGGGTTTAACTGTTAACTGTGAGGTGATTGTTGGCAGAGTGTGGGAGGTGAAGTCTGGGTTGATTAATTGGGCTTCTGACAGGTGTATGGTACAGGTAACTAGGTAAGCACCCCTTCTCTCCCCCTCCCTTCCTTCCTTATCCCTCACCTTCTCCCCCTCTCTCCCTCATCCCCCCCCCCACACCCTCACCTTCCCCTCCTCTGTGTGTGTGTGTAAACTCTCGGGATACACACCTGTACCTGTCAGTATATACCTGGCCACTTAACACAGGTGAGCGGCACACGAGTTAGGCAGGTGTGCTGGCGATATATTTCCAACGTCACGATTTAGAATACGTGGAGGAGATGCGGAGAGATAACTGGAGGAAGAGGAGGCGAGAGAAGAACGTCGGAATAAGGGAAAAGAATGATAATAGAAGAATGTAGAGAGGAAGAGAAGGAAGGTGTAAAGACAAGAGGTCATCAGTCTTCTTGAACGTGATGGTGTGAAAAATACATTTAGAGGTTAACACAGTCCAGGCTGTTGACTTGAAGCTGTGTGTGTGTGTGTGTGTGTGTGTGTGTGTGTGTGTGTGTGTGTGTGTGTGTGTGTGTGTGTGTGTGTGTGTGTGTGTGTGTGTGTGTGTGTGTGTGTGTGTGTGTGTGTGTGTGTGTGTGTGTGTGTGTGTGTGTGTGTGTGTGTGTGTGTGTGTGTGTGTGTGTGTGTGTGTGTGTGTGTGTGTGTGTGTGTGTGTGTGTGTGTGTGTGTGTGTGTGTGTGTGTGTGTGTGTGTGTGTGTGTGTGTGTGTGTGTGTGTGTGTGTGTGTGTGTGTGTGTGTGTGTGTGTGTGTGTGTGTGTGTGTGTGTGTGTGTGTGTGTGTGTGTGTGTGTTTTATACAAGGGTTACCGGAATATTAGACACCCCAGCTTATTTCACCTCAAGATTAACTCTAAACCTAACGTAACTTAACCTAACCTATCCTATCCCACAAGGCGGCTTGAAGAACCTCCTCTGTTTTCCAGCCTTTGTTGGATAATGTGCTTCAGATTCCTTCGTCACGTACTAACCTCCTGACGGGGGTGTAGGAGGCTCTGGGGCGTCTGTACGGTCTCTCTGATGATAAGGTACCAAAAAAATAAACCACTCCCCCTCCCCCATTCCTTATTACAGTGTTTTAAAAAGACTCCCAAAAGTGAATTACCTTACCTAACCAAGGAGCTAGTTACTGTGCAAGACTCCACGCACGAGTGAAGTTTGAGGGTGTGGGTGGGGTGGGGTGGGGTGGGGTGGGGTGGAGGTCGAAAGCGATGGTTGTGATAGGAGAATGAAAATCCCTTAAATGGGTTTCTAATAGGTTCTTGGGTGAGGGGGAACGCCCTTTAGATTTTCAGGGCAGTGTGAGAGACGGTGACTTGCTGTGGTGGTGTTGATGAAGAGAGTAATAATAATAATAATGATAATAATAATAATATGATAATAATAATAATAATAATAATAATAATAATAATGATAATAATAATAATAATAATAATAATAATAATAATAATAATAAAGAAGAAGAAGAAGACCATATTATCCTGTACACACAACACAAGTGAAGTCTCCAGGATATTGGACAGTTAATTAGCCTCAAGGAAGGTAATAGTGCCGGGCCTTACCTGGAGTTTACCTGAGTCAGCTGTTCCTTCACCTTCCTCCCAGCTGTCACGAGGAAAGGATTATTTAACCTCAATATTAACCTAACCCTGAATAACCTAACCTACTTACACTTTATATACTGGTTATGTAGACGGGTCGGCAGGGAGAGTAGGCTACAGTACACTCCCTTGTAAAGCTGGGATAGAGAAAGCCAGTGTGTGGGCGGAGTGTGGGTGGAGTGTCGTGATGGAGTGGGCGGACAGATGAGGGAGGTGGGGGGGAGAGGGAGGGGGGGATGATGGGGAGGGAGGCAGAGGGAGGGAGTGAGGGTGAATGATGATAAAGAGGAGAGGAAGAAGAGGAGGGATAGAGGGTAGATGGTAAGTAAGGGAGGGAGATAAGGAGGGTGGGAAGAGGGAGATGGAGGGAGATAAGGAGGGAGTGGGTGGGGAGGGGGGCAGGGAGGGAGGGGGTTGTAATTCTTGCTCACTGAGTGCAAGATTAACTGCCCCCCCCACCTCCCTCCCTCTCTCTCTCCCTCTCTCCCTCTCTCCCTCTTCTCAATTATCCCTCATGAGTGTAATTGTTCCCTCATCCCCATCAATCTCCATTTGTGTGTGTGTGTGTGTGTGTGTGTGTGTGCATCTTTTACACCCTCTCATCCCCCTTACACCCTCACCCCTCCCCCACACTTCACCTCCCAACACACCCGTCCTCACCCATCCCCCCACCCTCCTCCTCACCCATCGCCCCACCTCCCCCTCACCCCATGCCCCCACCTCCTCCTCACCCATCCTTCCCACCCTCCCTCCCTCTCTCACCCTCACCCATCACCCTCACCCACCCTCCCTCACCCCAGGTTATTTCAGGGGGTCGGGGCAGGAAAGCGTATTTTTAGCGTATGTTTAAACACAAGCAATCATGCCGACACCCGTGGCTGGCTGGCGGGCGGGCGGGTGTTGTGGTGAGGCCGCCTGCAGGAGAACTTGAAGAAGGTGTTCGTCTCCTGCGGAAGTCCCTGAAGGTGGTGTAAATTTTGGGCCTCAAGGTTGTTCAAGTTTCGTGTTAATAGAGGCTTTACACGCGAGGAAAGATATTAAAAAAAACAATTTATTTAATTTTTTAGATTTTTTTTTTTATAAATTGGACTTTACAAAGGTGGTAGCGATGTGCCTTCAGGGAGCCGTGACGTCACTGAAGGGAAAGTCGACTGCCAACATTATTTTACATTTATTTTAATTTATTTGATATTATTTACTATTAATATATCAGCATATTTGTCTATGTCTCTTTTACTGAATTTTAACTTTATTTGTATATATAATAAAATAGATAAATATAATAGATGCATTTTGGGGGGGGGGGTTTAAGTGAGAAAAATTAATATATAGAATTAAAGAAAATATGTCTGTGTGTGTGTGTGTGTGTGTGTGTGTGTGTGGCTGACCCTTAACTGTGCCCCTGACCACCACCAAGTGACCTGTTCCTAGCCCACCCACCCGTCACCCAGACCCTCTACTTCCGTCACCCTAGTTTGCCTGTCTCTGCTGTTTAGTTATTTCTCTCACTTCCACCCGTCTCTTTCCACCTCCTCCACCCATTTCTCTCACTTCCACCCGTCTCTTTCCACCTCCTCCACCCATTTCTCTCACTTCCACCCGTCTCTTTCCACCTCCTCCACCCATTTCTCTCACTTCCACCCGTCTCATTCTACCTCTTCCACCCAGCCCACCCACCTTCCACCCAGCCCACCCATCAGAGCCGCCTCATATTGCTGATAACCAGGAGCCCCCGTCGTGCTGGTCACTGGCGAAGACCCGACAGGGGGAGATGTGTGGTGGTGGTGGTGATGAGAACCCGACAGAAGGAGGTGTGGTAGTGGTGGTGGTGGTGGTGATGACCCGACAGGGGGAGGTGTGTGTGGTGGTGGTGAGGATCCGACAGGGGGGAGGTGTGTGTGTGTGGTGGTGGTAGTGATGACCCGACAGGAGGTGTGTGGTGAATGGTGTGGTGGTGAGACCCGACAGAGGAGGTGTGGTAGTGGTGTGGTGGTGGTGAGGACCCGAAAGGTGAGGTGTGTGGTGGTGGTGAGGAACCGACAGGGGGAGGTGTGTGGTGGTGGTGAGGACCCGACAGAGGGTTGTGTGGTGGTGGTGAGGACCGACAGGGGGAGGGTGTGTGGTCGTGGTGAGGAGGACCCGACAGGTGTGTGGTGGTGGTGAGGACCCGACAGGGGGTGGTGTGTGTGGTAGTGGTGAGGACCCAGGCAGAGGTGTGTGGTGGTGGTGAGGACCCGACAGAGGGAGGTGTGGTAGTGGTGGTGGTGGTGAGGACCCGACAGGGGGAGGTGTGTGGTGGTGGTGAGGACCCGACAGGGGGAGTTGTGTGGTAGTGGTGAGGACCCGACAGGGAGAGGTGTCGTGTAGGCGATAAGACCACCGTGTGTGTGTGTCGGGTGGTGTGTGGCCCGCCAGTGCTGGATCATCCATCACCTGCCACGGCGACTGGTCAAGTGGGCCCCAGTCCTAATAGACCCCGGTTCTACTAGGCCCTAACCTAACCTAACCTAAACTGCCCTAACCACCCTATTAGGTCCGGGTTCCCGTTGTAATGGACCTAAGTCTTAATGGGCCTTAACGCTAATGATTGGATTAGATTGGTACTTAATAAGACAAGGACCCATTATAACCATGAAATCCATCTGACCAATCACCTCTCCTCTCCTCTCCCCTCCCCCTCTTCAACCCCTCCCCTCCTCTTGGCACTCCTTCCCCTCTTGCCTCCCTCCCCTCTTCCCAACCCCTCCTCCTCTCCCTCCCCTCTCCCTCACCCCCCCCCCCTACCCTTGACCTCCAGTGCCAGACGATGACAGTGCAAATAAACAAACACTGGCATGGGTTGGTCACTGACGAATATGTTAACAAACACTAAGGTAATTCAAGTTGACGTACCGTATTAAGTGAGCGTGAAGGGTTATTATTTTAGTCAAGGTTAATTAGTTACCTGTTCACTCAAGGTCAGCGAGTTTACCTGTTTAATTACGCCATTGTGTGAGGAATAATTGTTCACCTGTTATTATGTAATTAACCCCTTGAGTACCTTGACGCCTTGAGTACGATACCTTAATGCCGTGAGTACGATGAATTTACCCACTGAGTACGACGACTGATAGATTAAAGAACACGTCCACAACACACACACACACACACACGTCCACAACACACACACGTCCACAACACACACACCCACACACACACACACGTCCACAACACACACACGTCCACAACACACACACACAGTCATTCTAGTTGTCAAAGTCTCGGTAATAAACTGTTTTGTGATATGTTATAACTCTCTTCCTTTCTAATCTGTGAAAACATACAATGGAGGGTCGTGGGGGTGTGGGGGCGTGAACGAGAGGTCTGTTGGTGGGGAGCGTAAAGAAATGCGTGGGGGTATGGGGGTGAGGGGGTTGGCAGAGTCATGGGGGGGCGTGAGAGGGGGGTGTGGGGGGGGTGAGGGGGGTCGTGGGGGGCGTGAGGGTCGTGAAGTGTGTACGGCGTGGGGGTCGTGGGGGTGTGTACGGCGTGAGGGAGTCGTGGGGGCGTGAGGGGATCGTGGGGGTGTGGGGGGCGTGGGGGGGGTCGTGAGGATGCTGAGGGGGGCGTGGAAGGGGCCATTTTTGTTTGTAATAGAATGTTAACCTTGTCGTCGTAAATGATGCAATAAACTAGTTGTTCCTTTTACACCTGTTGAGGAGGTGAAATGAAATGTGTTGAGATTGTGCCTGGGGTCACCTGAGGGATCATGAGGAGGAGGAGTCAGGGAAGGGGTGAAGGAGGGGTGTTAGGGCGGGACTGGGAGGGGATAGGAGGGGGTGTGGGTGTGGATATTAGAATTGAAAGGGTTGGGTTGTGTGAGAGGTGTGTTGGGCGGGGTGGGGGTGTGGGGGTGTGTGAGGAGGTGGTGGTCAAGTGTCATAAGTGTGTGTGTGTGTGTGTGTGTGTGTGTGTGTGTGTGTGTGTGTGTGTGTGTGTGTGTGTGTGTCCTTATAAATTGCACTCCAATAATTATAAGATCAAACGAAAGTAATTAAGTATATGTAATTGGTATATGATTCATTCTTAATTATAGTTATGTTATAATTAATCCTTTGTAACTTAATTGCATGTTTAAGGTAATTAATGGTGGTGGTGATGGTGGTAGTAGTGGTAGTTCTGGTTGTGATAATGGGTTGTGTTATTAGAGATCACATGAAGATTAGGCACCCCTAGCTTATTGCACCTGATGATTAAAAAACCCCTAACGTTAACCTAACTCTAACCTAACTCTAACCTAACTCTAACCAAACTCTAACCTAACCTAACACCTGGTGGTATTAACGTGTTTAATCATCAGGTGAAATAAGTGATCATTTATTAGTGGTGGTGGTGATAGTAGTTATGCTGGTAGTAGTGGTAGTAATGGTGGTTATGGTGGTAGTAGTGGTAGTAATGGTGGTTATAGTGTTAGTAGTGGTGGTTATAGTGGTAGTAATGGTGGTTATAGTGATAGTAGTGGTAGTTATAGTGGTAGTAGTGGTAGTTATAGTGGTAGTAGTAGTGGTGGTTATAGTGGTAGTAGTAGTGGTAGTTATAGTGGTAGTAGTAGTGGTGGTTATAGTGGTAGTAGTGGTAGTTATAGTGGTAGTAGTGGTGGTTATAGTGGTAGTAGTGGTAGTTATAGTGGTAGTAGTAGTGGTGGTGAGGTACTAACGTCTCTCTCCCTCCGACAGATCATCCCAGGCACACCAAACCGCCCCCGTACACACAAACTGGTATGGTCTTCATTACTTACTGCTTATGGCTTACTGTCTGTATCTGGCTTATGGCTTACTGTCTGTATCTGGCTTATGGCTTACTGTCTGTATCTGGCTTATGGCTTACTGTCTGTCTGTCTGTCTTTCAGTTCTTGGCGTATGGCTTACTGTCCGTTTTTCTGTCCCTGGCTTATGGCTTTCTGTCCGTTTTTCTGTCCCTGGCTTATGGCTTTCTGTCCGTTTTTCTGTCCCTGGCTTATGGCTTTCTGTCTGTCTGTCTGTCTGTCTGTCTGTCTGTCTGTATCTGGCTTATGGCTTAATGAATTTCAAATCCAGACACATGGCTTACAGTATCTATCAGGACCTGGCTCATGGCTGAAGACTGACCTACTCTCACCTGTCTGCATGACTTACTGACCACTGAACTGACTAAACCCCCCTTCCCCCCCCTCCCCCCACCAGACATATGGCTTAATTATGATGTCTCAGCCTTTGTCCTTGTCTTCACTGTCTGCATGGAGGTTGATTGACCCTTTACCTAACCTAACCTAACCTGTCCCTTTTTTATATGCAATGGCAAGACCAAAAAAGTGTGCAGGAGTGTTGCGTTGTAGTTGAGATGTTGTGTTGTGTAGTGTTGTGTTGTGCTGTGTTGTGTTGTGTTGTGTTGTGTTGTGTTGTGTTGCGTTGTGCTGTGTCGTTTATTAGTTTCAGGTAAAGGTAAGTCATCTGTGTTGTGTTGTAGTGTTGTAGTGTTGTAGGTGTAGTGTGTGTGTGTGTGTGTGTGTGTGTGTGTGTGTAAGTAAGAAGGTGTAGAGGTGTAATTTTAGGTCAGGTGTGAAGTAAGGTAAAGGTGTGGGATTTAATTAGGTCTCCTCCTCTTTCTCCTCCTCTTTCTCCTCCTCTTCCTCTCTTCTACCCTTCTACCTCTCCTTACTCCCTCTTCCTCAGTCATTCCCCCCCTTCCTCCCACCTCCTCTTCGAGTACTCCTCATTTCCTTCTCCTCCTCAACACCTTCCTTCTCTTCACTCCCACCTCCTCCCTCCTCCTCCTCTTCAGGCACTCCCCCTCACCCCTCACACCCCTCGCTCCCTCACCCCTCACTCCCACCTCACCCCACCTCACACCCCTCCTCACACCCCCACTCCCCCCACTCCCCCCACACCCCTGCTCCCTCCCCACTCCCCTCACTCCCCCTGCCTCCCCGCCCCTCACACCCCCACCCCCTCACTCCCTCACCCCTCACTCCCCTCAGCCAACTTCACACAAGCATTCCCTCACAAAATAAAACAAAAACACCATTTGAGTATTTATGTTTATTTCTATAATCACTAGAGGCAGCTGGTGTGTGGCTCACCCGTGAGGAATTTCCGCCTGGGTGTCTTAAGGTGTGAGAAAGGCGCTCAAGTGAGGTTAGGTTAGGTTACGTTAGGTTACGTTAGGCTCGGGCCGATTTGACCTGCATTTGGTGATTTTTGCTGACCACTTTAGAGCACCCACCCACCCACCCACCAACCAACCATAACACCCACCACCACCCACCTCCACTACTACTCCATCACACTTCCACCCACCCACCCACCCACCCACCCACTCGGCCTGAACAAGGTGATAAATGAACCCCAGAGGTGAAGGTAGATATTAATTATATCATAAAGTGTAATGGTATGTACGTACGTGTGTGTGTGTGTGTGTGTGTGTGTGTGTGTGTGTGTGTGTGTGTGTGTGTTATTGAAAATTTTACATTATCTATTGAAAAGTACAAAATTATTATTATTTATATTATTATTATTATTATTATTATTATTTATTATATTATTATTATTATTATTATTATTATTATTATTATTATTTTATGTAGTAGAAATAATGGTAACATCATCATCACTACAAGGGTTGACTCTTATTATATACCTGTTGACACCTTATGGAGACCTGTGGAGACCTATAGAGACCTATGGAGACCTATAGAGACCTATGGAGACACGTCACAACGATCGCTACTTATTTTTCCACCTGTCAGTTTGTCTGTTAGTCCGTCAACCCCCCACCTCCACCTCTCCCTTCTCCGCCCACCTCCCTCCCTACCTCTTCCTCTCTCCTAACCTGCCTCCTTCTCTCCTAACCTAACCCCTTCCCACAGCACCAGGTAACTCTAGAGTATTTAATCAACTGGTGAAATAAACACTAAGGTGGGCCTCTAATTCCTCATTCTATCAACAGTGTAGGTTAGGTTAGGAAGTAGGCTTTTAGGGTAGGTTAGGTTAGTGTTAGGTTAGTGTTGGTGATTGTGAGAGAGTTGGTTCTAGTTCTCTTTGTGATATATGTAGCGAAAAATACAGGTTAATTGCGTGAGAAAACCCCGATAACGTGAACCTTTATATCTTTTACCTGTTGAAGGGGTGAGGGAGGAGGGGTGAGGGGGATGTAGGTGGGGAGGGGTGAGTGGTGAGAGGTGAGGGAAGGGACGGTGAGGGGAGGGTAGGTGAGGGAGGGACGGGTGAGATAGGAGGGGTGAGAGGTGGAGGTGAAAGGAGGGTAGGGACGGTGAGTAGTAGAGAGGAGGAGGTAATGGTAGGTTGTTTGAAGATTTGGTGTGTTTATAACCGGAGTTTATTTTTATCTTCTTTCTTTCTTCCTTTCTTTCTTCCTTTCTTTCTTCGTCTTGTAGTTGTTTTTCTTCCTCCTCCTTCTTTTTAGTTTTTTTCTTTCCTCCTCCTCCTCCTCCTCCTCCCTCCCTCCTCCCTCCTCCTCCTCCTCCTCCTCCACCTCTCTTCCCTCCTCCTTCCTCCTCCTCCTCCTCCTCCTCCTCGTGTACTGAGATTGCTATTAGGTAGCCAAATCACACAGTCACTACCACGATCACCAGCAATCATTACCACCACCCTTGTTACCTCACCCCCACCCCAGCTTCACCCCTGCCCATCCTCTCAACCCCTCCCCTCCTCCTCTTCCACCCCTCCCCTCACCCCTCCCCCACCCCGCCTCTTACCACCACCTGTACCTTTGATGACCCTATAAGACGATTTCGCGCCCCTACCACCACAACCACCTCTACCACCACCACCACCACCACCACCACCCCACCCACCACCACCACCACCACCCACCACCTCTGCCACCCCACCACCACCTCTCCACCACTACCACCACCACCACCACCTCACCACCTCTACAATCACCACCACCCACCACCACCACCACCACCACCACCACCACCACCACCACCACCACCTCCCTACAACCACCACCACCACCACCACCACCACCTCTACAACCAGCACCACCACCACCACCACCACCACCACCACCACCACACCACCTCTACAACCACCCCACCTCTGCCACCACCACCACCTCTGCCACCACCACCACCTCTGCCACCACCACCACCACCACCACCACCACCACCACACCACCACCACCACAACCACCACCACCACCACCACACTGTATTCTCGTGTATTAAGGAATCGTGTGATGTAGATTATTATAATTTGGTTAATGAAATCGTGAAGTCCATCAGAGAATATTAACTGAAATTGTGGAAAATTAGACTTTTTTATGAAGGACTTTTGTCTGATTATGAGAAACAGGAAAGACTGTGTGTGTGTGTGTGTGTGTGTGTGTGTGTGTGTGTGTGTGTGTGTGTGTGTGTGTGTGTGTGTGTGTGTGTGTGTGTGTGTGTGTGTGTGTGTGTGTGTGTGTGTGTGTGTGTGTGTGTGTGTGTGTGTGTGTGTGTCCTATGATGGCATTGAAATCTCTTGTACCGCATGTCATCTCTCTCTCTCTCTCTCTCTCTCTATCTTTGTATCTTCTCCCCTATAGTGCCTCGGTACCTCCTTCTCCCACATCTGACGTCACCACACCTGACGTCACTATATCTGACGTCACCACATCTGACGTCACTCATACCTTACTTCCTCATTCATTACTAGAAGGAGAGGGGGATCGAACCTAGAACCATTGAATTCCCTAACCTAGTGTAATAACCACTCTACCACCGCACCCTATATAACTAAATTATAGGCAAAATTAAGAATAAAATCTACATTATATACAAAAAAAAATCCCAAAATCGAGAAATTATGCCCAAATACTGAATAATAATTATACTCCCTTAAAAAAATTGATGACATACACTCAAAAAAAAAAGATAAATTATACTCTCCAAACTGATTATATTTCTGCAACCGATTATAATCCCAAGACTGATTATATCCCCCCCCACACAAAAACTCACTAATTATACCAAGACGCTTGTTAGTCCATAAGAGCACAGGTGTCCGTCAGTGTGGTGTGTAATTACCTGCAAGAATGACGTAATGACTTGATAATGACAACTGTGTACCTCCTCTGAAGAAGGTCTTATAGGAAGTGATTGCTAACCTGGAAGAAGGGCAGTGGGGGGTGGGTGGAGGGGATGGTGGGATGTGTGTGTGTGTGTCCAGAAAGGTTGTAACGATGACCTGGTAGTAACTGGATACCTAGTAGTAATGGAATACCTGCCAGTAACGGAATACCTGGTAGTAATCAACCCCACAATGGAGTATTCATGACCTATCATATAATTACGTCACTGAACCATTCAACACAGTAGTTCCTGTCATGGTGGCTTTGTTCACGGATCTAGTAAAAGTTCCAATGGCCCTGTAAACTGTCATTGCTTTTTATGGGGCTGAGTGCGGCTATAGTAAGGGGAGGCTGGGGGGCTACTAGGGGATAGGGGTCAATAGGGGGATAGGGGGCCATTAGGGGATAGGGGGCCACTAGGGGGATAGGGGGCTGATAGGGGGCTAGAGCGTTCACGTAATTTCACATGCACAAATACAATACACACACTATCCACTATTCACACACACACACACACACACACACACACACACCCAAACCCCTATTGTCTAACCGAAGGGATTTACTGCCTCCTTGTTGTACTAATGACAGGATCTTCATCAGACGCAGCTCACCACTTTCCTCACCATCACTTTCACTCAGACTCTCCATAACTCTCACTCAGACTCACCATAATCCTCACTCAGACTCTCCATAACTCTCACTCAGACTCACCATAATCCTCACTCAGACTCTCCATAACTCTCACTCAGACTCTCCATAATCCTCACTCAGACTCTCCATAACTCTCACTCAGACTCTCCATAACTCTCACTCAGACTCTCCATAACTCTTAGACTCTTATATTTTCTCTCACCTAATTTATCTTTATTAATTTACTTCCAGATTCTCAGTCTCTCGCGCTGGTATGTCTCTCCCTGTCTTTCCCTTTCTACCTCCCTCAGTCTCTCTCTTCCCTCCTTCCCTACGTACCTTTTTACTCTCCCTTCTTTCCCTCCTCTCCCTTCCCCTCTTCTCCCTTCCCTTGTTACCCTCCCTCCCTTGTTATCTTCACCCCCCCCCCTCTCTCCTTCTCTCCCTCCCTTGTTATCCTCTAGTCTTTAGGTAATTAGGACGCCATTTTGTCCCTCACCCTAGGTTAATGAGGCCAATTAAGGGAGGATTTGTCTAGAAACCTTTAAGATCCCGGGGATGGCTGGGGCGGGGCGGGGCGGGGCGGGGCGGGGTCTGGGGGGGGGCAAGGTGTTCTCAATAGTGCGTGTTTACCTGGTACCCTCTCTGATGGCTCTTACCTGTTGTTATTACCTGTTAATTACCTACACCTTATATTATACCTTGACCCTCTCTATGTGAGGGTTATTCTCTCTCTCTCTCTCTCTCTCTCTCTCTCTCTCTCTCTCTCTCTATAGTGTTAACAGGGTAATTTCTTGTTTATGTTTATTTACATTGTGTGTGTTTCAGTGTGTGTGGGGGGGGGGAAGGGGAATATTGAGGTAAATATCTTGAGGTGAGGGAAAGATGTGAGGAAGATAGTAAGATACACGTCCTAAGGTGAGACACTATCATCGGTGTTATCGGAAGCACAAATGTTTCTCACACACCTGTTGTTCCTTTACTAGGTGACACGGCTGCCTCGACCCACCTGTTGTAGCCCAACAGTGACACACACACACACACACACACAGAGGTCAGGTACAATACTAGTACTACATATTCACTACAACACTAGTACCACATATTCACTACAACACTAGTACCACACATTCACTACAACACTAGTACTACATATTCACTACAACACTAGTACTACATATTCACTACAACACTAGTACTACATATTCACTACAACACTAGTACTACATATTCACTACAACACTAGTACTACATATTCACTACAACACTAGTACTACATATACCACTATACTAGTACCACATATTCACTACAACACTAGTACCACACATTCACTAACACTAGTACTTACATATTCACTACAACACTAGTGCTACATATTCGCACAACACTAGTACTACATATTCACTACAACACTAGTACTACATATTCACTACAACACTAGTGCTACATATTCACTACAACACTAATTGCTACATATTCACTACAACACTAATTACTACATATACTATTACTTAACTAGTCTACATATCACTCAAAATACCATATCAACAAGTACACATATCCAACTAGACTACATATCACACTGACCATATCACAACACTTTAAACACTACAACACTAACCACATATTCACTACAACACTAGACCACACATTCACTACAACACTATTACCACACATTCACTACAACACTAGTACCACATATTCACTACAACACTATTACCACACATTCACTACAACACTTTTACTACATATCCACTACAACACTAATACTACATATTCAGTACAACACTATTACCACATATTCACTACAACACTATTACCACATATTCACTACAACACTAGTACTACATATTCACTACAACACTATTACCACATATTCACTACAACACTATTACCACATATTCACTACAACACTTTTACTACATATCCACTACAACACTAATACTACATATTCAGTACAACACTATTACCACATTTTCACTACAACACTATTACCACATATTCACTACAACACTAGTACTACATATTCACTACAACACTAGTTCTCCATATTCACTACAACACTATTACCACATATTCACTACAACACTAGTACTACATATTCACTACAACACTATTACCACATCTTCACTACAACTCTATTACCACATTGTCATTACAACACTATTACCACGTATTCACTACAACACTATTACCACATAGTCACTACAACACTAGTACTACATATTCACTATAACACTAACACTAGTACTACATGTTCACTACAACACTATTACCACATTCACTACAACACTAGTACTACATATTCACTATAGCACTAGTACTACATATTCACTTCAACACTATTCCCACATATTCACTACAACACTATTACCACATATTCACTACAACACTACTACAACATATTCACTACAACTCTAGTGCTACATATTCACTACAACTCTATTACCACATATTCACTACAACTCTATTACCACATATTCACTACAACTCTATTACCACATATTCACTACAACACTATTACCACACATTCACTACAACACTTTTACTACATATTCACTACAACACTAATACTACATATTCAGTACAACACTATTACCACATATTCAGTACAACACTAGTACTACATATTCACTACAACACTAGTGCTACATATTCACTACAACACTATTACCACATATTCACTACAACACTAGTACAACATATTCACTACAACACTAGTGCTACATATTCACTACAACTCTATTACCACATATTCACTA
>NW_024732476.1:0-4739 GCF_018991925.1 Homarus americanus | reverse complement strand
AATTGCCCTGGACAGCCATTCACGACCAACCCCTCTTCTAGGCAAGACACCACATACCATCGGGATCCCTCCCCTATCTCTAATCTTCCCCAGCGCCTCCCTATACCTCTTGAATAGTTCCTCACTCCTAACCTTACCTATGTCGTTTCCTCCCACACTAAGACATACTACTGGATTGGTACCCTCCCCTGACAAAACCCTGTCTAACCTCTCGGCTACATGCCCTATCCCAGCCCCAGGAAAACACACCCTAGTCCTACGTTTCCTATCTCTCGCACAAAAAGCCCTATCCATAAACCTCACCTGGCTGTCACCAACTACCACGACTTTACCTGTGGGCAGGGTTTGTACAACTGCCCTTTCCTCTCCTTGATCCATACCGTCCTGCCTCTTCTCTTCCTCTCCAGCTTCCTGCAGCACCTGGTAAGGGTTTCTGCACTCCACACCCTGGTCAGCTTTCCTAAGCCTGACCCTAGTCCCCTTGGAGACAACCACTCTCCACGCCTGCTCCTTCTTCGCAGGTGTCCTGCTAGGCAGGACACCTACCTGAAGGAGTTCCGTCCTGAGGGCTTCATTTTCCCCCTTTAGAGTGTCAACCTCACTCCTCAACTGCCCCAACTGCCTTAACAGAGTGGCAAGGAGGTCGTCTTTCCCCACACTCCCCTCCTCTTCCCCCACGACACAACGATCCAAAGCGGCCATTTTCCTTGGTCTCTAACGGGAGCACGATCGGGCACGACCTTCTCCAAGTTGGGTCAGAGGTCACCACACCTGGTTTAAAGACTTTCCATATAGTATGAACTCTATTCAACTACTTCTTATAATAATCATTCGAAACCGATTTCCTCATTTTATTCTGATACTGGAATGGATCCTCCTATCACTATGGTTTTATTCTTCTCGTAAGCAGGATATTACCGTATCTTCATCAGCCATCAGCACTAACGTTCTTCGATATTCATATTTATATCCTTCCCATCTCTTTTTCATTAGTCTTTGTTCGAATCAAATTGCCCCGTTGTCAGTTTCACTATCTGTTTTGGTGGGAAGATCGGCGTAGTGACCTCCCTTCCAGAAAGAGTGCAAAAGGCTATTCACCCATTACCACGGTGTATAGTGAACTTCTGAACGGAACTGTACATATGGACTGTTGAGATATATATATATATATATATATATATATATATATATATATATATATATATATATATATATATATATATAATAAATATATATATATATATATATAAATATATATATATATAAATATATATATATATATATATATATATATTTATATATATATTTATATATATATATATATATATATATTCCTGACAACCTTGTGAAAAAAAATATTAAAACAAAACTAATTAACCGAGTTTAAATGTGCAGAACATTTAAATTCAAGTCACTACATCCATTAACATAATAGCAATTAACTACTCAGTAACGTGTTGCCGACACTGCAGTCGACCACCACCACTTCACTAACTGTAATGTTAGGTACCTGTTAACAGCTGAGTATACTGTGGATGCTTTGGGTATAAAATCAACGAGCCAAGGTTACCAGGCGAGCTCTGTATCCACTTGTCCACCGCACGAGGACATCCACTGACGTAACCAAAGTCGTCAAAACACTTGACTGGGAAGAAATTTGAAAATAAATATAAATAAACACCATATATCGTACAACAACTATTCAGAGGCAAAGCGAACCATTGAAATCACGAGTAAAAAAGATGATTTAAACTCCAATGAATCATAAACAACTTGAGGGAGACTAACAAGGTAATACCAAAAGTTGTAGATGATTACAGAAGTTTGTGGTAAAGTTAATATCGTGGTCTCGTGTACTGGGGATAAATTAGGTTGGCCGCTCACCTTCGATGCTGCCAACATTTACAAGGAAACTCCTGTTAATGCCGGTTTTCATCGTAAATTACGTCAAAATGACAACGTAAATTACATTACGATACAAATAGAAATATTACAAATTAGTTTTTAAGGCCTCAATCTAACTTATTACGTCACCATTGCCAAACGCGTCGAGGAATTTATTTCCATACCTAAGGTACTCTTCATTCTTGGTGTACGAGCATGTGTGAATTCCCTCAGTCATTTTTTGAGTAACAGATATTTGAAGGACGCGACAACAACATGACCTTACGAGTGACAATGTTACAGATAGTTAGAAAGCGTTTTGTTTCTTTTCAGTCTTCTTTTTTTCCACATATCACACCACATCAGCTCATACCATGTTCCCATGTTCGCTGATAAACCCTTGTATACTGAGGACGGAGTAAGGTATTGTTTGCATACCCTTTCGACAGGTCACCTCCACGCCATCTCTTACACACTAAATCATACGAAAATAAATCACGAGGAGTAGAGTCAGTGCAAGACGAACACGGTGTCTCACACATACAGACGTCACATATACTGAGGAGTGTACCAGACTGTCCACAACACTTGACACTTAAGTACAAGTAAACTCGTACAGTGACGCACTACGCCAGAGTTGAATTCCTTCCCCTTCAATGAGTAATATCGGCAGTCACATATAGAGATGCTGACACAGTTAACTTTTGGTCAGTTTTGTTGTGAATTATTATTAATTGACGTCATAAACAGGTAAACTTTCTGTGTATCATTAGGTTAAAGCAGCCTGACACAGAGACAATTTCCCTCCTGTAGTGGGAGATAAATGCTCTAGCAGTGACATAGTATAGAGCCTCTACGACAGTTATATGTAATTGATTTTAGTTCAGTTTAATCTAAGATTGTTATATTAAGAGTGTTTCATCGGACTTAACATTGTCACAAGATTTACATATTTTATCGTCAGTAAAAGTCAGCCAGGCAGTGACTGAGGTGTGTATACCTGCCGGCAATCAACCGTCTTATTAATATGATAAAGGCTGAAAATAATGGCATCTGGTAGAAACATCAGTGAAGGACATGACACACAGATACATCCTGATCACGTGACAGAATAAGGTGGCATCCTAATGACTTTGCTTTTCTTGTCAAATTAAATAAGAATTCAAGAGTTGTTGAGTCACCATCTTGAGGATAACTGTCTGCTGTTGTTCTATCTGGGCCCAAAACAGGAGGTGGAATGTCACTTTACCTGAGCGTTGGGAGGTCACACCTGTCCTGCGATACTGACTCTTACGTCTGGACACTCGGGAACGCCTGCAGTGATCATCTTGGTATCTGAAACATGTAAATTATATGTAAAAAAGTGAGCCGTTTACATCTCACCACAACCATATACCACCACACACCACAACACCACCATGTATACCACCACAACACAACCACATACCACCACACACCACCATGTATGTACTGTATGTATACCATCACACACCACCATGTATGTATGTATACCACCACACACCACCTTGTACAGTACATACCACCACACACCACCTTGTACAGTACATACCACCACACACCACCTTGTACAGTACATACCGCCACACACCACCTTGTACAGTACATACCACCACACGCCACCTTGTACAGTACATACCACCACACACCACCTTGTACAGTACATACCACCACACACCACCTTGTACAGTACATATCACCACACGCCACCTTGTACAGTACATACCACCACACACCACCTTGTACAGTACATACCACCACACACCAATCTTGTACAGTACATACCACCACACACCACCTTGTATAGTACATACCACCACACACCACCTTGTACAGTACATAACACACCACACACCACCCTTGTACAGTACATACCACCACACACCACCTTGTACAGTACACACCACCACACACCCTTGTACAGTACATACCACCACACACCACCTTGTATATATATACCACCACACACACCACCTTGTACAGTACATACCACCACACACCACCTTGTACAGTACATACCACCACACACCACCTTGTACAGTACATACCGCCACACACCACCTTGTACAGTACATACCACCACACGCCACCTTGTACAGTACATACCACCACACACCACCTTGTACAGTACATACCACCACACACCACCTTGTACAGTACATACCACCACACACCACCTTGTACAGTACATACCACCACACACACCACCTTGCACAGCATGGTTTCACCACACACCACCTTGTACAGTACATACCACCACACACCACCTTGTACAGTGCATACCACCACACACCACCTTGTACAGTACATACCACCACACACCACCTTATACAGTACATACCACCACACACCACCTTATACAGTACATACCACCACACACCACCTTGTACAGTACATACCACCACACACCACCTTATACAGTACATACTACCACACACCACCTTATACAGTACATACCACCACACACCACCTTGTATAGTACATACCACCACACACCACCTTGTACAGTGCATACCACCACACACCACCTTGTATAGTACATCCCACCACACACCACCTTGTACAGTACATACCACCACACACCACCTTGTACAGTACATACCACCACACACCACCTTGTACAGTACATACCACCACACACCACCTTGTATAGTACATACCACCACACACCACCTTGTACAGTGCATACCACCACACACCACCTTGTATAGTACATACCACCACACACCACCTTGTACAGTACATACCACCACACACCACCTTGTATAGTACATACCACCACACACCACCTTGTACAGTACATACCACCACACAGCACCTTGTACAGTACATACCAC
>NW_024732475.1:0-19730 GCF_018991925.1 Homarus americanus | reverse complement strand
CTACACAGTTCGTAGCATCATTATACATCATCACTATAGTTCACATCATAACTACACAGTTCATAGTATCACTACACATCATCACTACACAGTTCATAGCATCACCATACATCATCACTATAGTTCACATCATAACTACACAGTTCATAGTATCACTACACATCATCACTACACAGTTCATAGCATCACTACACGTCATCACTACACAGTTCATAGTATCACTACACATCATCACTACACAGTTCATAGCATCACTACATGTCATCACTACACAGTTCATAGCATCACTACACATCATGATTACACAGTTCATAGCATCACTATACATCATCACTATAGATCATATCATAACTACACAGTTCATAGTATCACTACACATCATCACTACACAGTTCATAGTATCACTACACATCATAACCACATACTTCATAGTATCACTACACATCATCACTACACAGTTCATAGTATCACTACACATCATCACTACACAGTTCATAGCATCACTATACATCATCACTATAGTTCATATCATAACTACACAGTTCATAGTATCACTACACATCATCACTACACAGTTCATAGCATCACTATACATCATCACTATAGTTCATATCATCACTACACAGTTCATAGTATCACTACACATCATGACTACACAGCTCATAGCATCACTATACATCATCACTATAGTTCATATCATAACTACACAGTTCATAGTATCACTACACATCATCACTACACAGTTCATAGCATCACTATACATCATCACTATAGTTCATATCATCACTACACAGTTCATAGTATCACTACACATCATCACTACACAGCTCATAGCATCACTATACATCATCACTATAGTTCATATCATAACTACACAGTTCATAGTATCACTACACATCATCACTACACAGTTCATAGCATCACTATACATCATCACTATAGTTCATATCATAACTACACAGTTCATAGCATCACTACACATCATCACTACACAGTTCATAGCATCACTATACATCATCACTATAGTTCATATCATAACTACACAGTTCATAGTTTCACTACACATCATCACTACACAGTTCATAGTTTCACTACACATCATAACTACACAGTTCATAGTATCACTACACATCATCACTACACAGTTCATAGTTTCACTACACATCATCACTACACAGTTCATAGCATCACTACACGTCATCACTACACAGTTCATAGCATCACTACACATCATCGCTACACAGTTCATAGCATCACTACACGTCATCACTGTAGTTTACATCATCACTCAGCTCTGTAGTAGCGGGTAACCTCTTACTACATTCTTTCACAAGTGCCTGAGGAGCCTTGGGCTCCTGGGGTGCCTTTATTATATATATATATATATATATATATAAAACATTTTCTTTTCAAAATGTGTGATCAGTACAAAAGATTTGTACAAGAAACTACGAGTAATCTCCGAGGCATAGACGCCGAGTTAGCCGAGGCTTACACCACTTTAAGTGGTGTAAGGGTTGTGGGCTACAGCGTCTCCCTTGAAATTCCCCCAAACACAAACGTAAACTTTGTGTTGGATAAAATTGCAGGTCTGGAATACCTCCGTTCCAACAACACGACCGTCCTACAAGGATGCTCGTACCTACGGGAAGAGGTAAAAAAACTGGAGAAGATTCCATATAAGGGGATAATGTTTTATTATTCCGCCTTGACCGGAAAACAAACTAAGAACGGGTATGTCAAATTTGAATACGTGGTGAATCCACGATTGGCGCTGCAGGAATTCAAAATTTGTTTCAAAAAGGAAAGTTTCGATAGAGAAACTATTTGCTTAATGCATTGCTTTATTACCGACTCAGTGAAGCTGCTCACCTCTCACCTGTCCCCCTGCACCACAACAAGTGAGAGTCCCCAGGTGACCACCGAAGGGGACACTGCCGAGGAGGTGGTCACCGACAGTGACACTCCCCTGGAGGTGGTCACCGACAGTGACACTCCCCAGGAGGTGGTCACCGACAGTGACACTCCCCTGGAGGTGGTCACCGACAGTGACACTCCCCAGGAGGTGGTCACCGACAGTGACACTCCCCTGGAGGTGGTCACCGACAATGACACTCCTCAGGTGGTGGTCACCGACAGTGAAACCCCCCAGGAGGTGGTCACCGACAGTGACACTCCCCAAGAGGTTGTCACCGACAGTGAAAACCTCCAGAATGTGGTCACCGACAGTGACACTCCTCAGGAGGTGGTCACCGACAGTGACACTCCTCAGGAGGTGGTCAACGAGAGTGACACTCTCCAGGAGGTGGTCAACGACAGTGACACTCCCCAGGAAGTGGTCAAAATGGGAAAATACAACAAAGGTTTTTTCCTGGCAGCTGCTAGCAAACTCCGTAGCGTGGTCGACGAGTTAGCCGAGGCTTACACAAAGTTAAATGGTGTAAGGGTCGTGGGCTACAGCGTCTCCCTTGAAATTCCCCCCTACACAAACGTAAACTTTGTGTTGGATAAAATTGCAGATCTGGAAGACCTCCGTTACCACAACACGACCGTAGTACAAGGATGCGGGTACCTACGGTACTAGGTAAAAAACCTGAGAATCTTACCAGACAAGGGGATAATGTTCTATTATTCCGCCAAGTGCGGAAGACAAACTAAGGAGGGGTACTACAGATATGAATATGTGGTGTATCCTCCAGTGGTGTTGAAGAAATTCAAATTAGACTTTCAAAAAGAATGCTTCAACACAGAAACTATTTGCGTGATGCTAGATAATGCTATTAAATCATAGCAGCTCATCAACGAAGGCCTTGCCTCCTTCACCACAACAAGTGACAGTCCCCAAGTGGTCACCGACAGTGACGCTCCCCAGGAGGTAGTCACCGACAGTGACGGTATCCAGGAGGTGGTCACAGACAGGGGCACCCCCATGGAGGTGGTCACCGACAGTGACACTCCCCAGGAGGTGGTCACCGACGGTGACATTCCAGAGGAGGTGGTCACCGACAGTGACACTCCCCAGGAGGTGGTCACCGACAGTAACACTCCCCAGGAGGTGGTCACCGACAGTGACACTCTCCAGGAGGTGGTCACCGACAGTGACACTCCCCAGGAGGTGGTCAACGAGAGTGACACTCTCCAGGAGGTGGTCACCGACAGTGACACTCCCCAGGAAGTGGTCAAAATGAGAAAATACGACAAAAGTTTTTTCCTGGCATCTGCTAGCAAACTCCGTAGCGCGGTCGACGAGTTAGCCGAGGCTTACACAAATTTAAGTGATGTAAGGGTCGTGGGCTACAGCGTCTCCCTTGAAATTCCCGCCAACACAAACGTAAACTTTGTGTTGGATAAAATTGCAGATCTGGAAGACCTCCGTTACCACAACATGACCGTAGTACAAGGATGTGCGTACCTACGGCAAGAGGTAAAAAAACTGATAAATATCCCAGACAATGGGATATTTTTCTATTATTCCGCCAAGTGTGGAAGACAAACTAAGGAGGGGTACGCCAGATTTGAATATGTGGTGTATCCTCCAGTGTTGTTGAGGAGATTCAAAATAGCCTATCAAAAAGAATGCTTCAATACAGAAACAATTTGCATAATGCAAGATAATGCAAAGATAGTATGGGGGGTCATCAACCAATGTGTTGATTCCTTCTCCTCAACAAGTGACAGTCCCCAAATGGTTACCGAAGCCGGCGGTCCCCAGGTGGCCACCGAAGAGGAGAGTCCCAAGGTGGCCACAGAACAGGAGCGTCCCCAGGTAGTCACCGAAGGGGAGAAAACCCAAAAGGTCACCGAAGCCAGCGGTCCCCAGGTGGCCACCGAAGAGGAGAGTCCCAAGGTGGCCACAGAACAGGAGCGTCCCCAGGTCGTCACCGAAGGGGAGAAAACCCAAAAGGTCACCGAAGCCAGCGGTCCCCAGGTGGCCACCGAAGGGGACACTCCCCAAGAAGTTGTCCGTAGTGCTGCTGCCCAAAAGCCTAAGGCCAATAGGCCTCCTCACCAGGCCAAGAATACCTTGGTCCCAGGGGCCACAGGTAATCTCAAATCAAAGGCTGAGCACCCAACCAACAGGGTCGCTGAAGCCCGTAAAGCTGCTGCCCAACAGGCCCGGGCTAATAGGCCTCCTCACCAAGCCAAGAATACCTTGGTCCCAGGGGCCAAAGGTAATCTCAAATCAAAGGCTGAGCACCCAACTAACACGGTCGCTGAAGCCCGTAAAGCTGCTGCCCAACTGTACACTATACCCCGAGATTTGAGAGAGGTGATGGTGTTGATGGTGACTGGGGAGAGTGATGGTGGTGATAGTGACATGGGGTTGGACGGTGATAGTGACGAGGGGATGGACGGTGATAGTGACGAGGGGATGGACGGTGATAGTGACGAGGGGATGGACGGTGATAGTGACGAGGGGATGGACGGTGATAGTGACGAGGGGATGGACGGTGATAGTGACGAGGGGATGGACGGTGATAGTGACGAGGGGATGGACGGTGATAGTGACGAGGGGATGGACGGTGATAGTGACGAGGGGTGAAACTGAGGCTAATGACAATGACTTTAAGAAGGGAATAGTGATGACAGTAAGGAAACAGGGATGGTGAAAGTGACAGAGACAGAGACAGAAATGGTGAAAATGAGTGACAACCTGGCAGGAAAATGATGATAATGAATAGAGAAAAAATAAGATAATGAGTAATAACAACAGGACGATGATTGAACAGGAAAGACGGGCAAGTGAGATACAGGTGTGTGGGGTGGGGGGGGGGAAGGGTAAAAATTTAATTGCACTTTCATTAGGAATTTTATGTAGTCGATAATGTTAATCCGACCTGATGTTAACTCCACTAGGTGTTAATCCGACCTGATGTTAACTCCACTAGGTGTTAATCCGACCTGATGTTAACTCCACTAGGTGTTAATCCGACCTGATGTTAACTCCACTAAGTGTTAATCCGACCTGATGTTAACTCCACTAGGTGTTAATCCGACCTGATGTTAACTCCACTAGGTGTTAATCCGACCTGATGTTAACTCCACTAGGTGTTAATCCGACCTGATGTTAACTTCACTAGGTGTTAATCCGACCTGATGTTAACTCCACTAGGTGTTAATCCGACCTGATGTTAACTCCACTAGGTGTTAATCCGACCTGATGTTAACTCCACTAGGTGTTAATCCGACCTGATGTTAACTCCACTAGGTGTTAATCCGACCTGATGTTAACTCCACTAGGTGTTAATCCGACCTGATGTTAACTCCACTAGGTGTTAACCCAACCTGATGTTAACTACTCTAGGTGTTAACCCGACCTGATGTTAACTTCATTAGGTGTTAACCCGACCTGATGTTAACTCCACTAGGAGTTAACCAGACCTGAAGCTAACTACTCTAGGTGTTAACCCGACCTGATGTTAACTACTCTAGGTGTTAACCCGACCTGATGTTAACTCCACTAGATTTTAACTCGATCTGATGTTAACTCCACTAGGTGTTAACCCGACCTGATGTTAACTTCACTAGGTGTTAACCCGACCTGATGTTAACTCCACTAGGTGTTAACCCGACCTGATGTTAACTACTCTAGGTGTTAACCCGACCTGATGTTAACTTCATTAGGTGTTAACCCGACCTGATGTTAACTCCACTAGGAGTTAACCAGACCTGAAGCTAACTACTCTAGGTGTTAACCCGACCTGATGTTAACTACTCTAGGTGTTAACCCGACCTGATGTTAACTCCACTAGATTTTAACTCGATCTGATGTTAACTCCACTAGGTGTTAACCCGACCTGATGTTAACTTCACTAGGTGTTAACCCGACCTGATGTTAACTCCACTAGGTGTTAAACCAACCTGATGTTAACGTCACTTGATGTTAACTCAGGTAAGCGACAGGTATTAGGAGTCTAATTTACTCTCATTAATTCTTGTATCTCTGATTATTTTGTTTATTTCTAGAACGTTTTTGTTATTTTGTCTTTGTTTTTTCATGTTTTTATTTATTTTTGTTATTGCTATTATTTTTCTTTTTATCTCAATTTTTATATTTGTTTTTATATTGAGTTTTAACTAATAGTCCAAGGTTCCCAATACACCAATAAAAAGGTTACAATCTACACACCTGTACCCACCTGTCCCACACCTGTCCTTACATTGTTGTGGTTGAGGGGGGGGGGGGGTCACGCATGAGGTGTCAATGGCATCACGATTGATATTATTAGTGTTGCGGTTAAATGTTACCAAAGAAAAAAAATAACATTAAATCAGTATAACATAACATCTCTTGATTCTTCTTTTCATTGGGCGTTGAAAGGAATTTTGGCTAGTAGAGTTATTGAGTAGTTAAGTCTTGACAGGGAGTAGTTAAGGAGTATGACACGAGGCGGGCAGATGCTGTGGTATGCCCTGGGTAGAGCTGAGGAACTGTCTTGTATTTCCTGATTGGTAACACTTGTGGGATGGCTCAACGGAGATCTGGTTATGTCTGGTTTTTATCTGGTTTATGTCTGGCTAATGTCTGGGTTAGTTGAGGCTAGGTGTTAATGAGAGAAAGGACAGGTATTGGGTAGACCTACCTGTGTGTGTTGACCTACCTGTGTGTGTTGACCTACCTGTGTGTGTTGACCTACCTGTGTGTGTTGACCTACCTGTGTGTGTTGACCTACCTGTGTGTGTTGACCTGCCTGTGTGTGTTGACCTACCTGTGTGTACTGACCTACCTGTGTGTGTTGACCTGCCTGTGTGTGTTGACCTACCTGTGTGTGTTGACCTACCTGTGTGTGTTGACCTACCTGTGTGTGTTGACCTACCTGTGTGTGTGTGTTGACCTACCTGTGTGTGTTGACCTACCTGTGTGTACTGACCTACCTGTGTGTACTGACCTACCTGTGTGTACTGACCTACCTGTGTGTACTGACCCACCCCTGTGTACTGACCCACCTCTGTGTACTGACCCACCTCTACCTTTACCTGTCCAGCCCACCTGTGGATAATTAGCTGTGGTCCCTTTATTTACACCTGGTCAAAATATTCATTGTTTATTCCACGTAACTATACTTTAAATGCCTAATTATATAACCTACATAACTAATTATAGACTCTGGGTAAATTACTATACATACCGCATTGCTAAATTATACGTCTTCAGTTAACATATATCCTTGAGAGAAAATTATATGTCCTATATAATACATAATATAACCTGGATTATATATATCTTACATCACAAAAAATATATATCCAAGATGGTTAATTATATATCCTAACAAATAATATATCCTGGATAACTAATTATATATCCGAAATAAAATATAATACAGTTAAGACAGGTTTATATTATATGCCATTTAAATACTAATATATAATCCTGTGGCTAATTATATTGAAATGATATGTTATTTAATTAGTGTTTCTTTGTTATGATACTAGACTGTATCATTGTTATAGCTTGTGATTATAATTTTTTTTTTTACTTTGTGTTTTCCCGGGTTATTTTTCTCAATTTCTTCCAGGAGTTTTTTTTTCGATTTATTTTTAAGTTTATTTGACATATACTTTTTGGTGTGAATTATTGACCTAAGTCTTGTTGTTGTTGTTGTTGTTGGTGTTGTTGATGTTGTTGTTGACGGATGTGTAATTATCGATAGAAAATAACGCCATCCGGAAGATAATATTGACAACAGGGACATAAAGACAGCCAATAACAGGAACGCTGCAAACAGGTAAAGCAACAGAAGTATTTTGTTTGTTATTGTGAATCCTGTTGTCGTTATTGTGTTATTTTATGTATTATTATTATTATTATTATTATTATTATTATTATTATTATTATTATTATTATTATTGTTATTAGGCATTTCTGTGCTTCGACAAACTAAAGACACTCAACGCAAACACTGAAGTCAGTTTACACTCTTGACTATAACTATTACTGACAGTATAATGAGACTTAATAACTTCTCAAACGGCAGATGTAGAAAAGGTGATCGCTTGTTTTTTTTCTGAGTCATTCTGCAGACAATACTGTAGACGTAAGAATAACCAGGTATATTCACGTTTGGATTCGTGTTTTTGTACTTATGTAAACTGTAGTTTGTTTCATGTACTGTATGTTAGTGGTTAATAATGCTTGTAATAACCTTGTTTGTTTGTTCTTATGTTTGTTTATCCTGCTCGTGATATATATACACACACAGACAGACACACACACAGGACAGTGGTGGTTGGTCAGCGCCTGGTGTGGTTGCAGCTGCCTCGCCTGGAGCCGTATAAGACACGGGATAAGACCAACGACATTACCAAGCAATAACTTTCACTGTATCCACGATAATCTTCTCCTATTATCTCTATTATTCCTTCGTTTTCTAAGTTGTGTGTTTTCTCCACAGGTAAGGCTCCCTGGCGGTGAACACTGGGTTCCTGAGGTGTGTCGTTGGGTAAAGTATTCATTATAGTCTGTTAATGTTGGTTTTTGAGAGCGGAGGGCTTCTTTTTGTAGGGGTTTCGTTGGTATTATTGATAAAATAATAATAATAATAATAATAATAATTAACGGTTTATTGAAAGTTTTGCAGCCCGAAGGCTGAAAATATACATTGGACAAAAATGACTTATTACATACAAAGACATAGGGTGGGTGGGTCGTTTAACAAAAGCTTTCATTATTGAAAGAAGAAGGAACATGAACTGAACATACAAATTATATGATAAATGGGTGACTACATGTTACACTCACCAGAAGTAGAAATGTAATCGTGGTTTTGTAATAATAATTTCCGTAATTTTCTTTTGGGGGGGGGGGTGGGGTATTTGCAGTAATAATTTTCTCTTGAGTAACACCCAAATATCTCTTAAATTACCCAGTGGTTTATAGATTATTACACAAACTTGAGACAGTAATGACCATCTATCTATTACGCTGTGATATTAGTGACAGCTTTACGTTTTGATAAATGTTATCAAATCCTATGGTTGAGGGAAGATAATGGTAACCCTCTCGAATAGTTTTTATACATAAAACCGGAATCGTATGTAAAAAAAAATCCGATATCCGGTTTTTTCGTAACATTACCGAATTTGACGAATATTTTGTCTACTGTAACAGAGTCTCTTGGGGTTAGATTGTGAGCTAAACAGATGTTGATTTTAATGAAGGAGAAACTTGAGGAAATGGGAATAAAAATGAGAGATAAAATCGAATGAGTTTTAGAGCAGCTGGACACAGAGATGAAGAAAGGGGGGTTAAGGACCTCTGTGGCGGCAGTGTTAAAGATAAGTTATACAGATAAGACAAGAACAAAGTAGCAAAGAACAAAGAGAGAAATACTGGAAAGTTGAGTGAAACAGAAATCAGATACTTTGGTCATATAATTAGGGATGACGTGGCGGGAAAACAGATATTAATGGCCAAGATCGATGGTAGGAGAGTCAGGGGGAGTGTAGAGACGAGGATAGATGAATTAAATTGAAAGCTGTGGTCCATGAAGAGATGCAATAGCAGGGAGGATTGGTAAAGACAGGCCTAAAACGTTTGGAGATGTGGGCCATGGTCGCCAACCCTCAGAGTGGTGGGTCGTGGTCGCCAACCCTCAGAGTGGTGGGTCGTGGTCGCCAACCCTCAGAGTGGTGGGTCGTGGTCGCCAACCCTCAGAGTGGTGGGTCGTGGTCGCCAACCCTCAGAGTGGTGGGCCGTGGTTAGCAATCCTTAGAGTGGTGGGTCGTGTTTAACTATACGAATAGTAGTAACCTAACCTAACCTATCCTAACCTAACTCTTGGTATTCAGTTAAGGATTACTTTGCTTGTGATGATGATGATGATACTACTTCTACTACTACAACTACTACTAATAATAATAATAGACGGTATATGCACAGTCTATACCTGCATTATGTATAAGCATGTTACGGGTGGCCCAGGGTTCGATCCCCGGCAGGGTGAAACTATGGGCAAGTTTATATACGCCATTTGCCTCTGTCTACCCAGCAGTAATTGGAGACCTGGATGTTAATCGATTTGCGGATAGTGTTCCGGGGTAATGGTTAGCCAGTGCATTTGGCGAGTTGTCCGGTCTTCTCGGACTATTCCTTGGTACTAGGTGACACAACTCAGGGTGTGGTTGTTGTGTTGGCGACAGCTTCTACACCTTAAACACTGGGTCATGCAGCTCGTTAACTCAGGGTGTGGTTGTTGTGTTGGCGACAGCTTCTTCACGCCTCGGTGGCCTGAGAGCTGCAGTGTCTATATGTATGCTGAACTGTGTACCTGTCTATATATTGTATACGCTGAAGCAGTAGTAATCTATCTATCTATCTATCTATCTATCTATCTATCTATCTATCTATCTATCTATCTGTCTACCCTGTTCACATGTATATTAGTCAGCATAAATTCATCCACTTTTCGGTATTAAACTTTGATAACCTGAATAACATTTGCATCCAGTTACCACGTATCATATTTACAGGTGAGGGCCAGCAATTACCGCACACCTGGCCAATCAAGCCGCCTCGTTACCTGTAGAGAAACTTGGAGCAATTTTGTTGGTCTTGGTGTAAATATCTCACTGTTTTGCTGGTTGTTGACGGCGTTAATGTTGTGATTAGTGGATGTGTCTTGAGAGGGAGTGGGTGAGGGAGAGGGAGGGGGTGAGGGAAGTAGGGAGGGGGTGAGGGTAGTAGGGGGGTGAGAGGGTGGGGAGTACAGCGTGAGACACACATCCAGGACAAAGCCTCAGACAGACATACACACAAACTGTCTGGACTGATTCAGGATTTATATTGCATTTTTTTTTATATAGAAACTAATCTCTTGAAATTTTATAAGTAATCGAAATTTAATTCAACCGTAAAAAAAATATATATATTATTGGGATCTTGTAATTGGAAACGATACCTGAGTCGACAATTATAGCTATCAAATTTATCAAATATATAATACAAACTATGTAATATATTTTTTAAACTAAGGTTGTGGTTGTTAGAGATTGATGGTAGTTCGACACGATATAAAGGTTATATAAGGAGTAGTTTAGCTACCTATGATAATATAACTAGCTAATTAAGAGTACAGTTATCAGTTATCAACCTTAGTGTTTTTGCTATTTTTAATTCTGTCATATCTACCTGGTTGTCATTTCTCTGTCATTTCTCTGTCATTTCTCCCTGTCTGCCATTCAGCCCCGTGACGTAAAATTGACGTCACCGATAAGCAAACTCGCCCTCTATGACGTCATCATTATTAGACTCCTTACGTAAGAAAAACCAAACGTGAGAAAATAAATAATATATCGATGACATTACACAGCATTTCACGGTATTACACAGCATTACACGGTATCACACAGCATTACACGGTATTACACAGCATTACACGGTATTCCACAGCATTACACGGTATTACACAGCATTACACGGTATTCCACAACATTACACGGTATTACACAGCATTACACGGTATTACACAGCATTTCACGGTATTACACAGCATTACACGGTATTACACAGCATTTCACGGTATTCCACAGCATTACACGGTTTACACAGCATTACACGGTATTACACAGCATTTCACGGTATTCCACAGCATTACACGGTTTACACAGCATTACACGGTTTACACAGTATTACACGGTATTCCACAGCTACACGGTATTACACAGCATTACACGGTATTCCACAGCATTAAACGGTATTACACAGCATTACGGTATTACACAGCATTACACGGTATTACACAGCATTACACGGTATTACACAGCATTTACATTATTACACGCACGGTATTACACAGTATTACACGGTATTACACATCATTACACGGTATTACACAGCATTACACGATTACACAGCATTTCACGGTATTCCACAGCATTACGGTATTACACAGCATTACGGTATTACACAGCATTACACGGTACACAGCGTACACGGTATTACACGGTACATTACACAGCATTTCACGGTATTACACATTACACGGTATTACACAGTATTACACGGTATTACATCATTACACGGTATTACACAGCATTACACGGTATTACACAGCATTTCACGGTATTCCACAGCATTACACGGTTTACACAGCATTACACAGCATTACACGGTTTACACAGTATTACACGGTATTACACAGCATTTCACGGTATTCCACAGCATTACACGGTTTACACAGCATTACACGGTATTCCACAGCATTACACGGTTTGCACAGCATTACACGGTTTACACAGCATTACACGGTTTACACAGCATTACATGGTTTACACAGCATGACACGGTATTACACAGCATTACACGGTTTACACAGCATTACACGGTATTACACGGTATCACACAGCATCACACAGCATTACACGGCATTACACATTGAAAAGCGTTTCGTAATTCGTTAACCTCACAATGGTAATCCTTGTTCCAACACGAGCCTTCAGCGAGAGATATAGGGATTCTCTTTGGAGATAAAATAGCCCCCCGTGTTGTCAAAAAAGCCCCCGTATTATCAAAAAGCTCCCCCGTGTTTTGGATCTCTCTTTTGACGCCCACCAATGTTTTGTTTACATAAGCAAATTGTCTTTTCATGGGTGGTCTAATTTTTTCCTGGTTTTGTGTTGTTGCATTTCTAATGAATTTTATGCCGTCGTGTCCAATACTGTGAAATGCCTTGTGGGGGTTGGGTGGGTGTGTGGGGTGTGGATGTTTGTTGGTGTGTGTGTGTGTGTGTGTGTGTGTGTGTGTGTGTGTGTGTGTGTGTGTGTGTGTGTGTGTGTGTGTGTGTGTGTGTGTGTGTATTTATATGTTCCTGTATGTATTTATAAACAGACAAATACATTCTGTCTTATCTCTGGCTCTCCAGTCAACACATACACACACACACACACACACACATCCAACACGCATAACAGGAAGCTAAGATGCATTACTATAAGAATAATTTACCATGAAAATGAATCTCGGCGACGATAACCAGGTGTGTTGTCCTGACCACCTGCTGAAGTATTGGTCAAGAACCGGTTTATTTCCTTCCTTCTTCCTTCCTTCCTTCCTCTTTATTCCTTTGTTTAGCTATTAAGAAGATGCTTGAAATTCTTTAAGACAAATATCATTCCTAGGATACGTAAAATGACGGTGAAGAACTGCTCCTCCTTCATCGCCTTCGTCAGTAGTAAGCAACACAAGAGAAGAATACTAAACATATCACAGGTTACAGCAATATACAAAATATAAATTACTACAAATTGTATACAATTTTCTTACCAGACTATCAACACAAATGGTTGTTTTAGATATTTCTTGACGAGCTGTTAGAGCAGGTGGCGTATCATCGGTTCCTTCTTAACAAAAATTCAAATACATTTTCTTCTTGGTGGATCTATCGGACGGCCAGAGAGTCACGCGGTAGTGGTTGTGTTGGAGAATAAAAACAGCGTAGTGTTATTCGTTTGATGGTGGTGATGGTTATGGTGGTGGTGATAATTGAGGTGGTGGTAGATGGTGAGAACTGCGATGGTGGTAGTGGTGGTAGATAGTGGGTGGTGGTTGCCATTGTCTTAGAGGCTAACCAGCATCGCCCACTGGACACTCACTAAAAGTTCTTGCACACATACATACAGTAGGCTGAAGGAGCAGTACTGTAAGAGGCGCAAAAAGGTATTCCAATTTGACTTTGACCTTTGCATGTAACCTCAGAATCTCCTTGACCTCTACACACTACTTCACTGAGGTCATGAACTTTCTTGACCTCTACACACTGAGCCTCACTAAGGTCATAAAACCCTCTTAAGTATCTGTCATCCTTTTCCAAACCACAATTTAATTCCTGAACCAAACTTTCTATATTTTTGTCTCGATATTCAAAATTTTCTTCCAAAACAGCGAATTTTTTATTTTTATTTATTTTTTAATTTCTTTGTAATATTTTATATATGTATTTTTACCAATATATACAAACAAACACAGGACTTGTACCACTCATATAATTTTACTTATCAAGATGAGATACAGTGATAATTTTTTTTACACCGCAGTAAAAAAAAAAAATCATATACGTACAGTAGGAAGTAAATAAAAAAAAAATCATTATTTTTAGTCAGTTTTTATTTGACGTGGATAAAAAAAAAGATTATTTTTTGTTGTTATTTACAATACTAACCTTTACGATTATCATATATTGTTCGTTATGGATTTGACATAATATATAATTTATTGAGTTGGACAAAATATTAGGTTAGGTTAGGCTTGGCTAGGTTAGGTTAGGTTAGGTTAGGCTTGGCTAGGTTAGGGTTTTTTTTATTTTAAGATATCATGTCTTATAATTCCCCGAAATGAACATTAATGAAAATGAACTAAAGTTGACATGTATGAACATAAATGAACAGATGTTTTAATGGTTCACACACACACACACACTCACTCTCTCTCTCTCTCTCTCTCTCTCTCTCTCTCTCTCTCTCTCTCTCTCTCTCATATTGTATGTCGAGTGGCTGTCATACTGACGTCACCGCGACACATTGTATAAATAAATCATACGTGAGAATCTTTTAATACACCACAAGTAAAATATTTAATCAGGACATTTGAGTGAATAGATTATATCGCCATTGTATTTATTAACCTCAACAGCGTTTAATTAGGTACTGAATATATCGCTTGTACCGGGTGAAGGAAGGTCCGGGCCACACGTGTACCGGGTGAAGGAAGGTCCGGGCCACACGTATACCGGGTGAAGGAAGGTACTGGACCACACGTGTACCGGGTGAAGAAGGTACCGGGCCACACGTGTACCGGGTGAAGAAGGTGCAGGCCACGTGTACCGGGTGAAGGAAGGTACAGGCCACACACACGTGTACCAGGTGAAGGAAGGTACGGACCACGTTAGCCTGCCGGGTGAAGGAAGGTACGGACCACACGCGCGTACCGGGTGAAGGAAGACACGGACCTCACGTCATGCCGGGTGAAGGAAGGTACGGACCACACGTAGCCTGCCGGGTGAAGGAAAGGAATTACGGACCACACGTGTACCGAATTGAATAAAGGTACGGACCACACGTGTACCGGGTGAAGGAAGGTACGGACCACCGTGTACCGGGTGAAGGAAGGTACGGACCACACGTGTACCGGGTGAAGAGGAAGGTACGGACCACACGTGTGCCGGGTGAAGGAAGGTACGGACCACACACGTGTACCGGGTGAAGGAAGGTACGGACCACACGTGTACCAGGTGAAGAAGGTACGGACCACACGTGTACCCGGGTGAAGGGAAGGTACCGGACCACACGTGCTTCGCAGGTGAAGGAAGGTACCGGACCACGTGTACCGGGTGAAGGAAGGTGGGCACGTGTACCAGGTGAAAGAAGGTACGGACCACACGTGTACCAGGTGAAGGAAGGTACGGACCACACGTGTACCGGGTGAAGGAAGGTACGGGCCACACGTGTACCGGGTGAAGGAAGGTACGGGCCACACGTGTACCAGGTGAAGGAAGGTACAGACCACACGTGTACCGGGTGAAGGAAGGTACAGGCCACACGTGTACCGGGTGAAGGAAGGTACGGGCCACACGTGTACCGGGTGAAGGAAGGTACAGGCCACACGTGTACCGGGTGAAGGAGGGAGGCGGGGGGGAGGGGGCGGGTTAACCAACACCCTATTCGACCATCTTCAACTCAAGATCAGGTACTAATCTACACCTGCTGCTGCTGCTACCCTGCTGTCACACAACCTTCTGCTGCTGTAACACCACATGTAACCATCCATAGCAATAGGTATCTCCCTGCAAAGCCTGAACCCACCTACAAGTTCCTTTATCACACCTACAACCTTCTGTACCCACCTACAAGTTCCTTTATCCCACCTACAACCTTCTGTACCCACCTACAAGTTCCTTTATCCCACCTACAACCTTCTGTACCCACCTATAAGTTCCTTTATCCCACCTACAACCTTCTGTACCCACCTACAAGTTCCTTTATCCCACCTACAACCTTCTGTACCCACCTATAAGTTCCTTTATCCCACCTACAACCTTCTGTACCCACCTATAAGTTCCTTTATCCCACCTACAACCTTCTAACATTAACACACAGGTATTTATTCCAGTGTCCAACAGCTGGTGGCTGAAGTTAGAGTGTGTGTGTGTGTGTGTGTGTGTGTGTGTGTGTGTGTTCATGTTGTTGGCCCACATGACTTACCTAATTATTTGTCTCCGGTACCAGCTGTGTGAACCGGATGGTAGTGTTAGTGTCTTAAAATTAAGACTTATGAATTTTAATTAAGTTGTTTCATTATTTCACCTGTTGTACCATACATGGAGTCCTTGGCGGTCGTTGTACGCAAAAGTTGGTCATGTAGTAAAGCTGGTCGTAGTAAAGCTGGTCGTAGTAAAGCTGGTCGTAGTAAAGCTGGTCGTAGTAAAGCTGGTCGTAGTAAAGCTGGTCGTAGTAAAGCTGGTCGTAGTAAAGCTGGTCGTAGTAAAGCTGGGTGTAGTAAAGCTGGTCGTAGTAAAGCTGGTCGTAGTAAAGCTGGTCGTAGTAAAGCTGGTCGTAGTAAAGCTGGTCGTTCCGAACAGAAGGAACTGCAACGTGATGGTCATGCAATGTTTATTTTGTTCTGAAAGTGACTGTCTCCTGTGAGTCATAATGTGGGTGACTTCACAACTCCTACTAATAACTTCACAATCCTACTGATGACTTCACAACCCTGCTAATAACTTCACAACCCTACTTATAACTTCACAACCCTACTGTTGACTTCACAACCCTGCTAATAACTTCACAACCTTGCTGATAACTCCACAACTCCTACTAATATCTTCACAACCCTACTAATAACTTCACAACCCTGCTAATAACTTCACAACCCTGCTAATAACTTCACAACCCTGCTAATAACTTCACAACTCCTACTAATAACTTCACAACCCTGCTAATAACTTCACAACCCCAATAATAACTTCACAACTCCTACTAATAACTTCACAACCCCAATAATAACTTCACAACCCTAAAAATAACCTCACAATCCTACTAATAACTTTACAACCCTACTAATAACTTCACAACCCTACTAATAACTTCACAACCCCAATAATAACTTCACAACCCTGCTAATAACTTTACAACTCCTACTAATAACTTCACAACCCCAATAATTTCACAACCCTAAAAATAACTTCACAACCCTAAAAATAGCTTCACAACCCTACTAATAACTTCACAATCCTGCTAATAACTTCACAACCCCAATAATAACTTCACAACCCTAAAAATAACTTCACAACCTTAACCCACAACCCCAATAATAACTTCACAACCCTGCTAATAACTTCACAACCCTGCTAATAACTTCACAATCCCAATAATAACTTCACAACCCTAAAAATAACTTCACAACCCTACTAATAACTTCACAACCCTGCTAATAACTTCACAACCCCAATAATAACTTCACAACCCTACTAATAACTTCACAATCCTAAAAATAACTTCACAACCCCAATAATAACTTCACAACCCCAATAATAACTTCACAACCCCAATAATAACTTCATTCCTTTCATTATATCTACATTGTACTTTGTCTAATGATGTAAGCAGTAGTCTTTATGGTGGGCGCTATGTGTCCGGCAAATATATGAAGAATGGCTTTCCTTACACATCCGGTTCCGGCCTGATGAAGTGGCCGGCGTCTCCATCAAGCCCAAGCTGGTGATATCGGTAAGAATATGTGAGAAAAATGACTCTTGGTCTTTTCAGGCAAATAAAGCATCGTTTTCTCTCTAGCTCCTCTATTTCTTTTTGTTTGTCTCTTTCTCTGTCTGTCTGTCTCTCTCTTTTTCTCTCTCCTCTCTTTTTTTTTCTCTCTTTTTTTTCTTTTCTCTTGTTTTCTCTCTTTTCTCTATCCTCTCTCTCTCTCTCTCCCTCATGAATTTCATCTCGGTGAGCCTTCCATAAAATTGTGTCTTTAAAACGGTAAGTCTTAAAGAGATTTAGAGAGACGTGGCTGTAGATCTTCCTGCCTGCCCGGGACGCTACGAGTCAGCATACTGATCTATGCTCACAATGCCCCCGCCAAAACGCAGCATTAGGCATCATCATCCGTCACTGCCAATAATTTTTTTTTAACTATCTCTGTTTGCTGGCAGGTCGAGCGAGGTCCGGTAGGAATTTTTTATATTTTTTATTTATTTTTTTGTTTCGTTCATTCTGAGGTTTGTTCTTCAGTATCCACGTAAAGGAGTTGATGGTTACTTTATGGTGATGATGATGATGATGATGATGATGATGATGATGATGATGGGAATGATGAATTAGTCTTTTAGATAAAGATAAAAAAAAACCACAAAACCGATGAGAGTGAATTAGTCTAGGGAGGTATAATCTTAATTTGCGTCTAAAATGGATGCCAATAAGTGTTAATTAAACGCAGGTAATGACTGACGACACAGGTAATGACTGACGACACAGGTAATGAGCCAATTATACCATGTCTCTTCGTTAGTCACTCATCTAAGTCACCTGTAAATTATTGTTTTGTTTTGTGCATTACTTCATCGTCTCACCTGCCTTACCTGTTGTCTGCGGCTCATAATATGTGACTTTAAATGGAGTGACAGTGAAACAGGTGTGGGAGGGGGGGGGGATTCTGCCGGTAATAATCTTAAGCTGCTGTTTTGGGGAAGGTGCTTGAAGAGGTATGTTTAGTTAATGATTCTTGTAAGTGTCTGTCTGTCTGTCTGTCTGTCTGTCTGTCTGTCTGTCTGTCTGTCTGTCTGTCTGTCTGTGGGGATGGACTTAATAATTATACCACTTAAGGAGGTTTTCCTTCATATTTCAGAAGTGGGACGACGGGGGAGAAGGAGGGAGGGAAGGAGGGAAGAAGGCAGGGGGGTAATAACAGAGGGAGAGAAGGGGAATAAGGGAGGGGAAGACAGGGAGGGAATGACGGAGAGAGAGGAGGGGAATAAAGGAGGGAATGACGCAAATTAAGATACATGCTTGATGACATAAGGAAGAGCTTTGTGTTGTCCATGTTGAAAGGTTAGGTTAGGTTAGGTTAGGTTAGGTTAGGTTGAGGCCAGTGGTCACCGTCACCATACCTGACCCTGTGTCCAGTTTGTGGTTCCCGAGTCCTCCCGCTCCTCCTCCCGACGGATATTACACCCTTCACCATCCCCCAGGATCCTGCACACTACCACACACCTTTATGTTATTACTTTGGTCTCTCTCTCTCTCTCTCTCTCTCTCTCTCTCTCTCTCTCTCTCATTATTTATCAACTTATTATGTCTCACTCACTCACTCAACATCAAAACAAAGTCACTCACTCACTCAACATCAAAACAAAATAAAGTAAAAAACAAAAACATTATATATATATATTTATATATTCCTTCATCAGCCACAAGTCTATGTATAGTCCATTTCCTATTTTTGTTTTATTATTTACTTCAACTTTTTTATTATCATTAACTCGTAAAATACATTTATGCATTTCAGTCAATTACAGCCATCACCTGTCACACTGTTCTCTTGTCACCTGTCACACTCTTCTCTTAGTTCATAATGCAAAAGTTTATATCATTTAAATATTTAATCCTATATCTTAAAAAATTTTTCCTTTAAAAAAAAAATCTTCCTCTTGTGTCATTTTGCTGTGGTTTGTTTGTTTACTTTTGTTTACTCGTGTTTGTTTTGTTTGTTTACGTTTATTTGTTTGTTTGTTTAC
>NW_024732474.1:0-13575 GCF_018991925.1 Homarus americanus | reverse complement strand
CCCGTTGCAATGGCAATGTATGCAATAGGCCTATCAGTGCTCCAACAAGAAATAAAGTATGAAACAACTGAGGTCAAACAAGTGGCATATGCTGATGACCTCACAGGAGCAGGAAAAGTGGAGGACATCAAAAAGTGGTGGGACCTGTTAACATCGCGAGGTCCACAAATAGGGTACCACCCAAACGCCAGCAAATCCTTCCTCATCGTGAAGCCAGATCATTATGATCGGGCTGTGGAGGTTTTCGGCGAAAGTGAGGTCAAAATAACTAAGGACGGCCAAAGACATCTAGGCGCAGTAATTGGCACTACGGACTTCAAGACCCAGTATGTAGGGGGAAAGGTGAACGAGTGGGTTTGCGAAATCCATGCTCTATCGGAGATTGCTAACACAGAGCCACATGCGGCCTTTGCAGCATTCACACATGGAGTCAAGCATCGTTGGAACTACCTGATGCGTACCATCCCTGAGATCCGACCCCTCCTCCACCCTTTGGAAGAAGCAATCAGTGTCAAGTTCATACCCAAACTAGTGAAACACCACGACTTAACCCCAGTAGAAAGAACACTTCTTGCACTTCCACCAAGACTGGGAGGGATGGGACTAACTAATCCAGAGGAGATTGCTGACTCTGAACATCAAAATTCACTTAAGCTCACGGCAGCCCTCACTGACCACATAATAGCCCAGAATGCAACAGGGGAAGTGGACACCAGCGAAGTTAATAAGATCCGTAGATCCATTACAACAGATCAGCAGCACTGCCAAAATGACATGTTGCAGCAACTATTGCTGCAGGTTCCAGAAAATCTGACAAAAAAAGTAGCTATAGCGCAGGAGGTGGGCGCCTCGAACTGGTTAACTACGTTACCGATAAGGGCAAATGGTTTCACCCTTAACAAACAAGAATTTACAGATGCCATTGCTCTAAGGTACGGTTGGCCAGTAGATGGTTTGCCCTCCCAATGCGTGTGTGGCTATTCCTATGATGGCGATCACGCCATGGTTTGCAAGAAGGGGGGCTTCATATGCATGAGGCATGACGAGGTAAGGGATCTCACAGCAAATATGTTGAAGGAAACCTGCCGGGACGTCGTGGTAGAACCGACCCTCCTTCCACTGGATGGCGAGATCCTCCAACACAGGACTTCAAACACATCTAACGAAGCCCGTGTGGACGTCAGTGCTCGAGGATTCTGGACGCGGGGACAGCGAGCCTTCTTCGACATCAGGATTTTTGATCCCATGGCCGTTTGTCACCGTAACCTAGCTCTCGATGCTGCACATAGGAGGAACGAGAACGACAAGAGAAGGGCATATGGGGAGAGAATTCAAAATGTCGATCAAGGCAGCTTCACTCCGCTGGTGTTCACAACCTCTGGTGGGATGGGCCCAAGCGCAAGATGTTTCTACGCCAGACTCGCGGAGGTGATCTCCGAACAGAAGCAGCAGCCCAGAAGTTATGTCACAGCCTGGATGAGATGTCGACTGTCCTTCTCTCTCCTTCGGTCGGCTTTGCTCTGCCTCAGGGGAACGAGAGCTTCTGCCCCTACTCCGTCAACTGCTGCAGATATCGACTATGAGGCTACAGTCACCGAATGCCGCATCGATCTGCGGCTCAACTAATTTAACACAGATAGGATAGTTGCTTATGTATTAGGATATTTAATATTAAGGTAAATAAATGGTGGCGAAGGTGTGGCTATTGGGGGAGGCTGGAGGCCACGTTAAAAAAAAAAAAGTAGTAGTAGTAGTAGTATTGGTGGCTAGTAACTAATTTAACACAGATAGGATAGTTGCTTATGTATTAGGATATTTAATATTAAGGTAAATAAATGGTGGCGAAGGTGTGGCTATTGGGGGAGGCTGGAGGCCACGTTAAAAAAAAAAAAGTAGTAGTAGTAGTAGTAGTAGTAGAAGTAGTAGTAGTAGTAGTAGTAGTAGTAGTAGTAGTAGTAGTAGTAGTAGTAGTAGTAGTAGGAGGTGTGATTGTGAGGTTGTTCTGGTTGACGCTTCCAACTCATTCAACATATTTAACCGCAAGGTCACACTGCACAACATCAAGATCAAATGTTAAAGCTTTGCAATGTATGCTGAAAACACCTATAGGAATTCATCAGACCTCTCTATAGTAAACATCAAGGCTCTAAGAGGTGTTGCAATGGTAATGTATGCAATAGGCCTATCCGTGCTCCAACACACAATAAAATTTTAAACAACCGAGGTCAAGCAAGTGACGTATGCTGACGACCTTACAGGAACAGGAAAAGTGGACGACATAAAAAAGTGGTGGGGCCTGATAACATCGTATGGTCCACAAATAGGGTACCACCAAAATGCCAGCAAGTCCTTCCTCATTTTGAAGGTAGGTGGAAGGTAGGTCAAAATAACAAAGGATGGCCAAAGACACCTAGGTGCAATAATCGGTACGACGGACTTCAAGACCGAGTACGTAACGGCGAAGGTGAATGAGTGGGTTAGGGAAATCCAAGCTCCGTCTCCTATTGCTAACACAGAGTCACATGCGGGTTTTGAGGCATTCACCCATGGAGTCAAGCATTGCTGGAACTATCCTTGATATCGGACCCCACCTCCACCCCCTGGTAGACGCTATCAGCGTCAATTTCATTCCCAAATTAGTGAAACACCTTCACTTAACCCCAGCAGAAAGATCACTCCTTGGACTACCACCGAGACTGGGAGGAATGGGATTGACCAATCCAGTGGAGATTGCTGCAACCGAATATCAAAACTCAGTTAAGCTCACGGCAGCTCTTACTGAGGACATAATAGCTCAGAATACAACAGGCGAGGTGGATACCAGCAAAGTAAACAAGATTCGACGGTCAATTACGACAAAACAAGAGCACGGCCAAAGTGATAAGTTGCAGCAACTGATGCTGCAAGTACCAGAAAATTCGAAAAAAAAAGTAGCTATAACGCAGGAGGTGGGCGCCTCGAACTGGTTAACTACGTTACCGATAAGGGCAAATGGTTTCGGTCTCGATAAACAAGAATTTACAGATGCCATTGCTCTAAGATATGGTCGGCCTCTAGAAGGTTTGCCCTCCCAATGCGTGTGTGACTCTTCCAATGACGTTGAATATGCCATGGTGTTCAAGAAAGGGTGCTTCATATGCATGAGGCTTCACAAAGTAAGGGATCTCACAGCAAAAATGTTGAAGGAAATCTGTTGAGATGTCAGGGTAGAACCGACCCTCCTTCCATTGAACGGTGAGAATTTCTAACATAGGACTTCAAACACATCCAACGAAGCCTGTGTTGACGTCAGTGTTCGAGGATTCTGGCCTCGGGGACTGCTAGCCTTCTTCGACATGAGGATTTTTGATCCCCTGGTCGCATGTCACACCAACTTAGCTCTCGATGCTCCACACAGGAGGAACGACAACGACAAGATAAGGGCATATGGGGAGAGAATTCAAAATGTTGTTCAAGGCAGCTTCATTCCTCTGGTGTTCACAACCTCTGGTGGGATGGGACCAAGTGCAAGATGTTTCTACGCCAGACTTGCGGAGGTGATCTCCGAATAGAAGCAGCAGCCTAGAAGTTATGTTACAGCCTGGATGAGATGTCGACTGTCTTTCTCTCTCCTTCGGTCGACTTTGCACTGCCTCAGGCGAACGAGAGCTTCTGCCCCAATGCCGACAACTGCTGCAGATATTGACTATGAGGCTACAGTCACTGAATGCCGCATAGATCTGCGGCTCAACTAATTCTACACAGATAGGATAGCTACTTATGTATTAGGATATTTAATAGTAAGGTAATAAAATAGCGGCGAAGGTGTGGCTATTGGGGGAGGCTGGAGAAAAAAAAAGTAGTAGTAGTAGTAGTAGTAGGCCCGGGCGGCGTGGGTGTGTTGGGGTGCCTTCCCTGATTTAAAGTGTTATTGGTGGGGATATACTCAGTTTGTGGGAGCGAGAATTTCACAGTGTGTCGATAAATGTTGGATGTCACCTTGAGCATCGTCACCGACGGCTCTTCTCATCCCTTCCGGCATTAAACGCAAATATTGCGTGTGTTCACCGGCGATCTTCAAGTAAGCCTGTGAGTGTTTGAATAGTGTGTGACTGGAGTTGCCAAGTGTCAGTGCCAGTGTGTCGATAGGCCTACTTTAACAGGGGTGGCATCGCGACTCTCGCCCCTATGGGGCCAAGTGCCTCGCGCTTGCGGTCGCCTCCCCCCGCCTCCCCACCTCAAGTAACGGCCACTTCATGTAGTGGTCGGCTGACCAAGTGAGTATCTATTACTAATGTTACATCAGTGAGACCATAGAAATAGTGGTTATCTCTGCCAAGGTTACATAAACAAGTGTTAGGTGTGATAATTCTTGCTCCCAGTGGATTATTCTGATGTGTGGATTGTCGCCCACATGGAGGGGTGCCCGACACAACCGCGCGCGCGCGCGCATGCCCCTACTCCTCGGACACCGCAGGCCAGGCCGTCACCTCTGTGCCCCATACTCATAAGATCTAGTTTCTTCGTCCGTATGGGCCCAATAGCAGAGGTCGGAGGCGGAAGTATCTGTCGCCCAAGGTGCTGTTTACTATGCCTGGTAACATTCATTGCTGCGTCTGTGCTAACCCGAACCAAAACTGCACAAATTGTGTTTGTGCGAGAAACAACCGACCATGTGAGGATTGCAAGAAGCGAGACCAGTGTCGGAACCCACGTTGCAGGGAGCCGACACAGGTGGCCACAGTGGATATCGCCGGGACCCAACCACCCGATGATATCCGAAATGATAGCAGTGAGTCTACTCATCCCGAAAATGTAGTACTAATAAATGCTGCTCCCTTAGTAGCAGATGTCCACGAGGAGAATGAGAGACAACCTCCTCAGTGGAATGGCATGTCGATGGAAAATGCAGACAAATGGGTCAAAGAAACCTACTCAGAAATTGTCAAGTGGTCGCCCGCTAACTTATTTGAACCACCCAAGTGTGCGGCCACCAAAGAAATGATTCGGGAGATGACTCGCCTCATGACTGATTACACTCAGGACCGCTTCCTCGCCCCTTTAGCTCTTCAAATACTGGCAATAATACCACATCAATTTTGTCAGAGGACACACACAAAGACTAAGCACAAAGAAAATATAGCAGCAATGAAGAGAAGATTGGCAATGTGGCAGACTGGGGCCCTTGATGATCTCCTATGTGAAGCAAGAACACTGCAGGAGAGACTAAAAATTACGGGTGACGGAAAGCAAAACACCGATGACGTGGCAAGAAAATTTGGAAACAAAATGCGTGTCTGGCGGTATGATCTCTCACAGAGGAACCCTCCGGTGGGGTGATGCCAATAAACAGAGAGACATTAAAACTACTGAAAGAGAAATATCCCCCTGCAAGTGATGAAGAAGGCATCAGGTTCGAGGGTGTCTATATCCCACCAAACGCTGTCCTGTTTGAGAAAATAACAGGAGAGATGGTGTGGAAAAAGGAACTGAAGACTCGAGGAGGAGCCGGCCCTTCAGGTCTGGATGCAAACGGTTGGAGGGTCATCCTCAGCACAAACAAGTTTGGCCCTGTAGCAAGCGATCTCTGCACTGCCATTGCTGCCCTTGCAAGAAAGCTTGCATCCTCTTGTTGCCATCACCTCCAGGCCCTGACGGCCTGCCGCCTTATTCCTCTGGAAAAGAAACCAGGATGTAGGCCTATAGGGGTGGGGGAAGTGCTGAGGCGGATCATCGGAAAATGCATAATGGAGGTGGTAAAGGATGATGTCAGGGCAGCAGCAGGGAACCTACAAGTGTGTGCTGGCCACGAGGCTGGCGGGGAGGCCGCCATTCACGCCATGAGATTGATATTTGAGCAGCGTGATTGTGAGGCCGTTCTCCTGGTCGACGCTTCAAACGCATTCAACATACTTAACCGCAAGGCTGCACTGCACAACATCAAGATCAAGTGTCCAAGCTTTGCAATGTATGTTGAAAATTCGTATAGGAATCCATCAGACCTCTATATAGTAAACAACAAGGCTCTAAGAGGTGATACCATCTTGCAGTCAACCGAGGGAGCAACACAGGGGGACCCTGTTGCAATGGCAATGTATGCAATTGGCCTATCAGTGCTCCAACAAGAAATAAAATTTGAAGCAACTGGGGTCAAACAAGTGGCATATGCTGATGACCTTACAGGAGCAGGAAAAGTGGAGGGCATCAAAAAGTGGTGGGACTTGGTAACATCGCGAGGTCCACAAATAGGGTACCACCCAAACGCCAGCAAGTCCTTCCTCATCGTGAAGCCAGAAATTTATTGCGATTGGGCTTTGGAGGCTTTTAAGGAAAGTGAGGTCAAAATAACTAAGGACGGCCAAAGATTATCTAGGCGCAGTAATTGGCACTACGGACTGCAAGACCCAGTACGTAGCGGGAAAGGTGAATGAGTGGGTGAGCGAAATCCAAGCTCTATCGGAGATTGCTAACACAGAGCCACATGCGGCCTTTGCAGCATTCACCCATGGAGTCAAGCATCGTTGGAACTACCTGATGCGTACCATCCCTGAGATCGGACCCCTCCTCCACCCTTTGGAAAAAGCAATCAGTGTCAAGTTCATTCCCAAACTAGTGAAACACCACGACTTAACCCGAGCAGAAAGAACACTTCTTGTACTTCCACCAAGACTGGGAGGGATGGGACTAACTAATCCAGAGGAGATTGCTGACTCTGAACATCAAAATTCACTTAAGCTCACGGCAGCCCTCACTGACCACATAATAGCCCAGAATGCAACAGGGTGGACACCAGCGAAGTTAATAAGATCCGTAGGTCCATTACAACAGATCGGCAGCACTGCCAGAAGCATATGTTGCAGCAACCATTGCTGCAGGTTCCAGAAAATTTGGACAAAAAAAGTAGCCATAGCCAGGAGGTGGGCGCCCTGAACTGGTTAACTACGTTACCGATAAGGGCAAATGGTTTCAGCCTTAACAAACAAGAATTTACAGATGCCATTGTTCTAAGGTACGGTTGGCCAGTAGATGGTTTGCCCTCCCAATGCGTGTGTGGCTCTTCCTATGATGGCGATCACGCCATGGTCTGCAAGAAGGGGGGCTTCATATGCATGAGGCATGACGAGGTAAGGGATCTCACAGCAAATATGTTGAAGGAAATCTGCCGGGACATCATGGTAGAACCGACCCTCCTTCCACTGGATGGCGAGATCTTCCAACACAGGACTTCAAACACACTAACGAAGCTCGTGGACGTCAGTGCTCGAGGATTCTGGACGTGACAGCGAGCTTTCGACATCAGGATTTTTGATCCCATGGCCGTTTGTCATCAGTAACCTAGCTCTCGATGCTGCAATACATAGAGGAACGAGGAACGACAAGAGAAGGCATATGGGGGAGAGAATTCAAAATGTTGATCAAGGCAGCTTCACTCCTCTGGTGTTCACAACCTCTGGTGGGATGGGCCCAAGTGCAAGATGTTTCTACGCCAGACTCGCGGAGCTGATCTCCGAACAGAAGCAGCAGCCCAGAAGTTATGCTACAGCCTGGATGAGATGTCGACTGTCCTTCTCTCTCCTTCGGTCGGCTTTGCTGTACCTCAGGGGAACGAGAGCGTCTGCCCCTACTCCGACAACTGCTGCAGATATTGACTATGAGGCTACAGTCACTGAATGCCGCATAGATCTGCGGCTCAACTAATTTAACACAGATAGGATAGCTTCTTATGTATTAGGATATTTAATATTAAGGTAAATAAATGGTGGCGAAGGTGTGGCTATTGGGGGAGGCTGGAGGCCACGTTAAAAAAAAAAAAAAAGTAGTAGTAGTAGTACTAGTAGTGAAGATGTGTGTGGTAGTAGTTTTAGTAGTAGTAGTAGTAGTAGTAGTAGTACTAGTAGTGAAGATGTGTGTGGTAGTAGTTGTAGTAGTAGTAGTTCCATAGTAGTTGTGAAGCTGTGTGTGTGTAGTAGTAGTAGTAGTAGTAGTATTCTCGTGATAATAATGTAGACGTGTGTGTGTAGTAGTAGTAGTTTCGCAGTAGTAGTGAAGATGTGTGTGTTAGTAGTAGTAGTAGCAGAAAGAGCACTCCTTGCACTACCACCGAGACTGGGAGGAAAGGGATTGACCAATCCTGAGAAGATTGCTGGCACAGAACATCAAAACTCAGTTAAGCTCACTGCAGCCCTCACGGACCACATAATAGCTCAGAGCGCATCAGGGGAGGTGGATACCAGTGAAGTAAACAAGCTTCGAAGATCCATTATGACAGAACGACAGCATGGCCAAAGTGATAAGTTGCAGCAGCTGTTGCTGCAAGTACCAGAGAATTTGAAAAAAAGTAGGTATAGCGCAGGGGGTGGGCGCCTCGAACTGGTTAACTACGTTACCGATAAGGGCAAATGGTTTCTGTCTAAATAAACAAGAATTTACAGATGCCAATGCTCTAAGATACGGTAGGCCAGTAGAAGGTTTGCCCTCCCAATGCATGTGTGGCTCTTCCTATGACGTCGATCACGCCATGGTGTGCAAGAAAGGGGGCTTCATATGTATGAGGTATGACGAAGTAAGGGATCCCACAGCAAATATGTTGAAGGAAATCTGCCGTGATATCAGGGTAGAACCGACCCTCCTTCCATTGGATGATGAGAATTTCCAACATAGGACTTCAAACACATCCAACAAAGCCCGTGTTGACGTCAGTGCTCGAGGATTCTGGACGCGGGGACAGCGAGCCTTCTTCAACATCAGGATTTTTGATCCCATGGCCGCATGTCACCGTAACTTAGCTCTCGATGCTGCACACAGGAGGAACGAGAACGACAAGATATGGGTATACGGGGAGAGAATTCAGAACATTGATCAAGGCAGCTTCACTCCTCTGGTGTTCACAACCTCTTGTGGGATGGGACCAAGTGCAAGATGCTTCTACGCCAGACTCGCAGAGGTGCTATCCGAACAAAAGCAACAGCCCAGAAATTATGTTACAGTCTGGATGAGATGTCGACTGTACTTCTCTTTCCTTAGGTCTGCTTTGCTCTGCCTCAGGGGAACGAGAGCATCGGCCCCAAACCCGACAACAGTTGCAGATATTGACTATGAGGCAACAGTCACTGAATGCCTCATAGATCTGCGGCTCAACTAACTCAACACAGCTAGGGTAGCTACTTTTGTATTTGGATATTTAATTTTAAGGTAATGAAATGGTGGCGAAGGTGTGGCTATTGGGGGAGGCTGGGGACTAGGGTGTGTCAATTTAGGGGGTGAACTGGCTAAATTGAAAATCGAGTAATTTGGTAGCAATTTATTATAGTCTTTAAGCATGCAAAACAATATTCTGGCATAAATTTTTTTTTATAATAAGTCCTACCTACATCAAATGGATTTTTAAATGTACATATTTGTGAATATATAACATAACCAGCGTTTGCACTCATGTTACTGTTTCAAGTTTCAAATTATTATATTTTATTATCCGTAGTCTATTTGAAAGTAACCAATGCCTTCATGCTCTCTTTGCTTTGGTTTCTTGTCATCAGTAGTCTGCTTGCTATTTGTGCTTTGATGTAACCTTCTCGCCTCTCGTGGCTGTAAACATGGCCCGCTGCTTCTGTGACCATTTTCACACATCTCTCCACACTTTGAGTGTGGGAAGGCCACTTCGGCACCTGCATTGGAGTCTCTTTAAGGTTTCTCAATTCTTGGCTAGTTAGACTTGTTGTCAATGGTGGCTCTAAGACTTCCAAACTCAAGTCAACCAATTCTGACAATTTGGTGGCATTGACGTTTATTGGGGAACTTTTCTTGAATGAAACGAACAGTCTCCCAACTGGTCGTCATCTATTAGCGTTCCTCTAATCTTTAGAATGACTTCTACAGCCTCGGTTCGGAGATTGGTACATTGACTGCAAAGCATTGCTTGCAAAACTGCTTCTGATCGAGCATACCAAGCGGACCTTCTTGCCACAGGTAACACGATGTCCCTCACTACCTTCCTCTGTGTTCTTACTAGCTGCAATTGAAACAAAAGGTGATTGGGCCCATCCACCCACATAGGATTAAGTTTCACACTAAACCACTGGGGAAGATAAACTCCAATAATAAATTCAACAATTAACCTCAAATTCTTCAGCACTTTGCCCTTCAATTCGTGTTTGGAAATCCAAATCCTGCAGAAACGAAGAGCTGTAGTTAACCAACGGCTGTGACTGACAGGTCCAATCTCCAAGAGAGCCAATGACTGAGGCACTTCTCCTGATCTTATTGCTTGGGCAATACGATAAGCATAGGATTGATCTGTGCTGAGATCTTTGATGACTCCTTCAGACAACGCCGGAAGGGGAGGGCAACTTCGACCTTTGGAAAGGTTGTATTTATTTCTAGTTGTGTTGCTTCATCCAGCATGATGCCAAGGGGACCTGACCACTTGTTGTTGCTCTTTGTAGGACCATCAAGTTCCTGGATGAGATGACGAAGAGGTAGCTCGCCTGCATGTAAATCACATACAATCCAAACAAGTCTTCTTCCTAGTTTTTTCTCTAAATGCGTCATTACACCCCCCTGCCATCCGGTGTTCACTGCAGTTGAATCTCCACCAACAGCCTGCAGTGAACTGCCAAGTCCTCTCTCCTGAACCCAACATAAAATATGATCAGCAATGACCTCTGCATGTTTCTTCCCTTCTACTTCAGTTTCGGGAGCAAAGTGAAACAAAAACCGACCACCAGGCTCAGAACAGACAGAATAGTGTTCTTCTTTGATGAGACCTGGAAACTTTCTGTTCACTCCCTCTACTTCTAGCAAAACTTTTGTGTCATCTATTCTTCCATCAAACAAAAGACAGGAGAGCCCTCCCTCGCTTAAATCTTTTTCATGCTGATCAGATATTTCCTTCATTATTTTTTCTTGTGCTCTTCTAATTTTATTATGATCTATCACCAAAGATACATCCTCTCGGCTGATGAGGCCTGCATCTATCCAAGCAGCAGTTGCAATTTCTGCAGCCTCACGAAGTCCAGCATGGTGGCGAATACTAGCTAAAGCAATGTTTGAAATATTTCTTGTGTTGTATTTCATTTTCTTTGGTAAAGGTTCAGATGGCTCTTTGGAACTATCATCTGATGTTGTTTCCTGTTCATCAGAAGAACTATCAAAGAAGTGATAAACATCTTGACACAGCTCTTCCTCTCTTTGGATAGCTTCTTCACTCTTCATTTTCTTCTTTTGTTCCCTCTCTCGGATTTGTTTTCTCTTCTTGGCATTAGCAATCTGCTTCTTTGTTTCTGAATAATCTATTGAACCCATTTGCATACTTCCTTGGCCTTCTGCCTTTGTCCTCTGTGCCTTTATAAATTCAAGCTCTAAAACAGGGATCTTCTTTTCACGAGGACAACCACAATCAATGTGGGAATTATTTTCTCTCTTACCTGAGTGAGAACAGTTGGATTCAGAACATAATTGTATGGAGCACTTGCAGGTCAAAATGTCAAACAGAGTATCAAGTGTGTGCAGAAATTCATTTTTCCTGGCCAAGTTTCCTTTACCAAGTGATGTTTCAACTGCTTTGTGCCATAATTTCGTTAGTTTTAGCTCAATAGTTCGACACTGATTAATCACAGGTGGTTTGAATAGTGCATTAGCTTTTGTCCATTGATGCAGAAGAGGGACTATCATGTCATTTATGAGTTCTTTATCTGTATAGTTCCTTCTGTCCTTTGCATTTTTTTCTCGAAGGAGTAACCCTAATCTTAGCATGTCTCTCACTGTTGGAAGTTCTGATACAGGAAGCTCCTTCCCTTTACCAACTAGCAGGCTCAAGTGGGTTGACAACTGACTTCTTGTCTTCAATTTTGACATCTTCACACTATCTGACAAATAGAAAAATATTTCAATGTTTCATAATTCAATTGTTGTTTCAAAAAATATCAAGTTGTTTATCAAAAATGCTGTAACAGAAATAACATAATAATTTCTTAGAACATAATGTTTTATACAATGATATAAGTAACTGCGACAATCAATATGCCCTACTTACAATAATTAAAATGTAGAATTCGTCTGGTAGAGTAGGTGCAAGTGCAATGAGAGCAAACCACCGTCTATGATATCTAGAAGGAGAGTGAGCCGGGCGCCTTATCCTCACGCTTGGTACAAGTCAAAACAAGAATTAAACTGTCCCACACGGAGAGCCTGTTCATGTTGATGTTCTGACATGCATATTGTACACAAGCTATAGAACCATAAAATACTCCATAATCCATATGCTTACATGAGATTAGTTAATATCAAGTGAATAATTCTAATCAAGTCTCATTAATTTGTTGAAATACTGATATTTGAAACTTTAAGGTATAATTGATGTAGGTGAGGGTTATTTCAATTCATTTTTGTTTGCTAATCTCAAGTTTAGACATAAAGAGGCACAATATTTTGACTACCAAATTTGATTTTTAACATGTTGACAAAATTGACACACCCAAATATAACAGCCACTGTCTATAAGCACCTCCTCTATATAACAGCCACTGTCTATAAGTACCACCTCTATATAACCGCCACTCTCTATTAGTACCACCTCTATATAACAACCACTGTCTATAAGTACCACCTTTATATAAGCACCACCTCTATATAACAGCCACTGTCTATAAGTACCACCTCTATATAACAGCCACTGTTTATAAGTACCACATCTATATAACAGCCACTGTCTATAAGTACCACCTCTATATAACATCCACTATCTATAAGTACCACCTCTATATAACAGCCACTGTCTATAAGTACCACCTGTATATAACAGCCACTGTCTATATGTACCACCTTAAATAACAGCCACTGTCTATTAGACCAATTCTATATAACACACTGTTCATAAGTACAAACTCTATATAACAGACACTGTCTATAAGTACCACCTGTATATAACAGCCACTGTCTATAAATGCTACCTCTATATAACAGCCACTGTCCACTGTCTATAAGTACCTCCTCTATATGGGCCACTGTCTAGTACCAATCTTCATATAACAGCCACTGTCTATAAGTACCACCAAATATAACAGCCACTGTCTATAAGCACCTCTATATAATGTTTTCACTGTCTATAGGCACCACCTCTAACAGCCACTGTCTAAGTACTCACTCTATAACGGCCACTGTCTATAAGTACTAATTCTATATAACAGCTTACTGGTCTATAAGTACCACATCTATATAACAGCCACTGTCTATAAGTACGACCTCGATATAACAGCCACTGTCTATTAGTACCACCTCTATATATCAGCCACTGTCTATAAGTACCACCTCTATATAACAGCAACTGTCTATTAGTACTACTTTAATATAACAGCCACTGTCTATAATCACCTCCTCTATATAGCAGCCACTGTCTATAAGTACCACCTCTATATAACAGCCAATGTCTATAAGCACCACCTCTATATAACAGCCACTGTCTATAAGTACCAACCTTTTTATAACAGCCACTGTCTATAAGCACTACCTATATATAACAGCCACTGTCTATAAGCACCTCCACTATATAACAGCCACCGTCTATAAGTACCACCTCTATATAACAGCCACTGTCTATAG
>NW_024732473.1:0-13921 GCF_018991925.1 Homarus americanus | reverse complement strand
ACAAAGTCCACTGATGTACCCTGATCAAGTACAACGAATTCCCCTGACCGAGTATAACAAAGGCCTCTCATCAATTATAGCAAAGTCCCCTGATCGAGTATAACAAAGTCCACTGATCGAGTATAACAAAGTCCCCTGATCGAGTATAACAAAGTTCCCTAATCGAGTATAACAAAGCCCCCTGATCGAGTATAACAAAGTCCCCTGATCGAGTATAACAAATTCCCCTGATCGAGTATAACAAAAGTCACTTATCGAATATAACAAAAGTCCCTTATCGAGGATAACAAAGGCCCCTCATCGAGTACAACAAAGGCCCCTGATTTCAAGTATAACAAAGCCCCCTGATCGAGTATAACAAAGTCCCCTGATCGAGTATAACAAAGTCACCTGATCGAGTATAACAAAGTCCCCAGATCGAGTATAACAAAGTCCACTGATCGAGTATAATAAAGTCCACTGATCGAGTATAACAAAGTCCCCAGATCGAGTATAACAAATTCCACTGATCGAGTATAACAAAGTCCCCAGATCGAGTATAACAAAGTCCACTGATCGAGTATGATAAAGTCCCCTGATCGAGTATAACAAAGTCACCTGATCGAGTATAACAAAGTCCCCAGATCGAGTATAACAAAGTCCACTGATCGAGTATAACAAAGTCCACTGATGAGTATAACAACGCCCCCTCATCGAAAATAACAAATTCCCCTGATCGAGTGTAAGAAAGTCCCCTCATCGAGTATAACAAAGGCCCCTCATCGAGAATAGTAAATTCCCCTGATCGAGTATATTAAATTCCCTGATCGAGTATAACAAAGTCCACTCATCCAGTATAACAAAGTCCCTTGATCGAGAATAAGAAAGTCTCCTGATCGCGTATAACAAAGTCCCCTGATCGAGTATATTAAAGTCCCCTTATCAAGTATAACAAAGTCCACTGATCGAGTATAACAAAGACCCCTGATCAAGTATAACAAAGTCCGCTCATCGAGTATAACAAAGCCCCTTGATCGATTAAAACAAAGTCCACTGATCGGGTATAACAAAGTCCCCTGATCGAGTAAAACAAAGTCCCCTAATCGAGTATAACAAAGTCCCTTGATCGAAAATAACAAATTCCCCTGATCGAGTGTAAGGAATTCCCTTGATCGAGTATAACAAAGTCCCCTGATAGAGTATAACAAAGCCCCCTCATCGTGTATAACAAAGTAACCTGACCGAGTATAACAAAGCCCCCTGAACGAGTATAACAAAGAGCCCTGATCGAGTATAACAAATACCCTGAACGAGTATAACAAAGTCCCCTGAACGAGTATAACAAAGTCCCCTGATCGAGTATATTATAGTCCCCTTATCGAGTATAACAAAGTCACCTGATAGAGTATAACAAAGCCCCCTCATCGAGTATAACAAAGCCCTCTGAACTAGTATAACAAAGATCCCTAATCGAGTATAACAAAGTCCCCTGATAGAGTATAACAAAGCCCATTCATCGAGTATAACAAACTCACCTGACCGAGTATAACAAAGCCCCCTCAACGAGTATAACAAAGGCCCCTGATCGAGTATAACAAAGTCCCGTGATCGAGTACAACAAAGGCCCCTAATCGATTAAAACAAAGGCCCCTCATCGAGTATAACAAAATCCCCTGATCGAGTATAACAAAGTCCTCTGAACGAGTATAACAAAGTCCCTTGATCGAGTATATTAAAGTCCCCTTATCGAGTATAACAAAGTCCCCTGATTGAGTATAACAAAGCCCCCTCATCGAGTATAACAAAGTCACCTGACCGAGTATAACAAAGCCCCCTGAACGAGTATAACAAAGATCCCTGATCGAGTATAACAAAGTCCCCTCATCGAGTATAACAAATTCCCTTGAACGAGTATACCAAAGATCCCTGATCGAGGATAACAAAGTCCCCTCAACCAGTATAACAAAGTCCCCTGATCGAGTATAACAAAGTCCACTGATCTAGTATAACAAAGTCCCCTGATAGAGTATAACAAAGCCCCCTCATAGAGTATAACAAAGTCACCTGACCGAGTATAGCAAAGTCCCGTGATGGAGTATAACAAAGTCCCCTCATCAAGTATAACAAATTCCCCTAATCGAGAATAACAAAGTCCCCTCATCGAGTATAACAAAGGCCCCTTATCGAGTATAACAAAGCCCCCTGATCGAGTATAGCAATGTCACCAGATCGAGTATAACAAAGTCCCCTGATCAAGTATAACAAATTCCCCTAATCGAGAATAACAAAGTCCCCTCATCGAGTATAACAAAAGCCCCTTATCGAGTATAACAAAGCCCCCTGATCGATTATAGCAAATTCCCCTCATCGAGTATAACAAAGTCCCCTGATCATGTATAACAAATTCCCCTAATCGAGAATAAAAAAGTCCCCTCATCGAGTATAACAAAGGCCCCTTATCGAGTATAACAAAGCCCCCTGATCGAGTATAGGCAAAGTCCCCTGATCGAGTATAACAAAGTCCCCTGATCAAGTATAACAAATTTCTAATCGAGAATAACAAAGTCCCCTCATCGAGTATAACAAAGTCCCTCATCGAGTATAACAAAGCCCCCATCGAGTATATTAAAGTCCCCTCATCGAGTATAACAAAGTCCCTTCATCGAGTATAACAAAGCCCCCTGAACGAGTATAACAAAGTGCCCTGATCGAGTATAACAAAGTCACCTGAACGAGTATAACAAAGCCCCTGAACGAGTATAACAAAGATCCCTGATCGAGAATAACAAAGTCCCCTGATAGAGTATTTTACAAAGTTCCCTGATTGAGTATAACAATGTCCCCTGATCGAGTATAACAAAGTCGCCTGATCGGGTATAACAAAGTCCCCTGATCGAGTATAACAAAGCCCCCCTCATCGAGTACATTAAAGTCCCCTGATCGAGTATAACAAAGTCCAATGATCTAGTATAACAAAGTCCCCTGATCAAGTATAACAAAGCCCCCTGATCGAGTAAAACAAAGCCCCCTGATCGAGTAAAACAAAGGGCCCTGATCGAGTATAACAAAGTCCCCTGATCGAGTATAACAAAGTCACCTCATCGAGTATAACAAAGTCCCCTGATCGAGTATAACAAATTCCCCTAATCGAGAATAACAGAGCCCCCTGAACGAGTATAACAAAGATCCCTGATCGAGTATAACAAATTCCCCTGATAGAGTATAACAAAGTCCCCTGATCGAGTATATTAAAGTCCCCTGATCGGGTATAGAAAATTCCCCTGATCGAGTATATTAAATTCCCTGATCGAGTATAACAAAGTCCACTCATCGAGTATAACAAAGTCCTCTGATTGAGAATAAGAAAGTCTCCTGATCACGTATAACAAAGTCCCCTGATCGAGTATAACAAAGCCCCCTGAACGAGTATAACAAAGATCCCTGATCGAAGATAACAAATTCCCCTGAACGAGTATAACAAAGTCCCCTGATCGAGTATATTAAAGTCCCTTTATCGAGTATAACAAAGTCCCCTGATAGAGTATAACAAAGCCCCCTCATCGAGTATAACAAAGTCACCTGACCGAGTATAACAAAGCCACCTGAACGAGTATAACAAAGATCCCTGATCGAGTATAACAAAGTCCCCTGATAAAGTATAACAAAGGCCCCTGATCGAGTATAACAAAGGCCCCTTATCGAGTATAACAAAGTCCCCTGATAAAGCATAACAAAGTCCCCTAATAAAGTATAACAAAGGCCCCTGATCGAGTAAACAAAGGCCCCTCATCGAGTATAACAAAATTCCCATTTTCGAGTATAACACAGTCCCCTCATCAAGTATAACAAATTCCCCTAATCGAGAATTTCAAAGTCCCCTCATCGAGTAAAACAAAGGCCCTTTATCGAGTATAACTAAGCCCCTTGATGGAGTATAGCAAAGTCCCTTTATCGAGTATAACAAAGTCCCCTCATCGAGTATATAACAGCGTCCCTTTATCGAGTATAACAAAGTCCCCTGATCGAGTATAACAAAGGCCCCTGATCGAGTAGAACAAAGCCCCCTGATCGAGAATAGCAAAGTCCCCTGATCGAGTATAACAAAGTTCCCTCATCGAGTATAACAAAGCCCCCTCATCGAGTATAACAAAGTTCCCTGATAGAGTATAACAAAGCCCCCTCATCGTGTATAACAAAGACCCCTCATCAAGTATAACAAATTCCCCTAATCGAGAATAACAAAGTCCCCTCATCGAGTATAACAAAGTCCCCTGAACGAGTATATCAAAGTCCCCTGATCGAGTATATTAAAGTCCGCTTATCGAGTATAACAAAGTCCCCTGATAGAGTATAACAAAGCCCCTTCATCGAGTATAACAAAGTCACCTGACCGAGTATAACAAAGCCCCCTGAACGAGTATAACAAAGATCCCTGATCGAGAGTAACAAAGTCCCCTGATCGAGTATAACAAAGCCCCTGAACGAGTATAACAGAGATCCCTGATCGAGGATAACAAAGTCCCTTGAACGAGTATAACAAAGTCCCCTGATCGAGTATATTAAAGTCCCCTTAGCGAGTATAACAAAGGCCCCTTATCGAGTATAAAGAAACCCCGTGATGGAGTAATACAACAAAGGCCCTGATCGAGCATAACAAAGGCCCTCATCGAGTGTATTGCAACCATTGATCGAGTATAACAAAGTCCCTCATCAAGCATAACAAATTTCCTTAATTGAGAATAACAAAGTCCCTCATCGAGTATAACAAAGTCCCCTGAACGAGTATAACAAAGGCCCCTGATCGAGTATAACAAAGTCCCCTGATCGAGTATAACAAATTTCAATAGAGTATAACAAAGTCCCCTGATCGAATATAACAAAGTCCCCTGATCGGGTATAGAAAATTCCCCTGATCGAGTATATTAAATTCCCTGATCGAGTATAACAAAGTCCACTCATCGAGTATAACAAAGTCCTCTGATTGAGACTAAGAAAGTCTCCTGATCGCGTATAACAAAGTCCCCTGATCGAGTATAACAAAGCCCCCTGAACGAGTATAACAAAGATCCCTGATCGAAGATAACAAATTCCCCTGAACGAATATAACAAAGTCCCCTGATCGAGTATATTAAAGTCCCCTTATCGAGTATAACAAAGTCCCCTGATAGAGTATAACAAAGCCCCCTCATCGAGTATAACAAAGTCACCTGACCGAGTATAACAAAGCCACCTGAACGAGTATAACAAAGATCCCTGATCGAGTATAACAAAGTCCCCTGATAAAGTATAACAAAGGCCCCTAATCGAGTATAACAAAGGCCCTTAATCGAGTATAACAAAGTCCCCTGATAAAGTATAACAAAGTCCCCTGATAAAGTATAACAAAGGCCCCTCATCGAGTAAACAAAGGCCCCTCATCGAGTATAACAAAATCCCCTATTCGAGTATAACACAGTCCCCTCATCAAGTATAACAAATTCCCCTAATCGAGAATTTCAAAGTCCCCTCATCGAGTAAAACAAAGGCCCCTTATCGAGTATAACTAAGCCCCTTGATCGAGTACAGCAAAGTCCCTTTATCGAGTATAACAAAGTCCCCTCATCGAGTATAACAAAGGCCCCTTATCGAGTATAACAAAGCCCCCTGACCGAGTAGAGCAAAGTCCCCTGATCGAGTATAACAAAGTCCCCTGATCAAGTATAACAAATTCCCCAAATCGAGAATAACAAAGTCCCCTCATCGAGTATAACAAAGTCCCCTCATCGAGTGTAACAAAGCCCCCTGATCGAGTATAACAAAGTCCCCTGATAGAGTATAACAAAGCCCCCTCATCGTGTATAACAAAGTCCCCTCGTCAAGTATAACAAATTCCCCTAATCGAGAATAACAAAGTCCCCTCATCGAGTATAACAAAATCCCCTGAACGAGTATAACAAAGTCCCCTGATCGAGTATATTAAAGTCCGCTTATCGAGTATAACAAAGTCCCCTGATAGAGTATAACAAAGCCCCTCATCGAGTATAACAAAGTCACCTGACCGAGTATAACAAAGCCCCCTGAACGAGTATAACGAAGATCCCTGATCGAGTATAACAAAGTCCCCTGATCGAGTATAACAAAGCCCCTGAACGAGTATAACAAAGATCCCTGATCGAGGATAACAAAGTCCCCTGAACGAGTATAACAAAGTCCCCTGATCGAGTATATTAAAGTCCCCTTTGCGAGTATAACAAAGGCCCCTGATCGAGTATAACAAAGTCCCGTGATGGAGTACAACAAAGGCCCCTGATCGAGTACAACAAAGGCCCCTCATCGAGTTAAACAAAATCCATTGATCGAGTATAACAAAGTCCCCTCCTCAAGTATAACAAATTCCCCTAATCGAGAATAACAAAGTCCCCTCATCGAGTATAACAAAGTCCCCTGAACGAGTATAACAAAGGCCCCTGATCGAGTATAACAAAGTCCCCTTATTGAGTATAACAAAGTCCCCTGATCGAGTATAACAATGGCCCCTTATCGAGTATAACAAAGGCCCCTAATCGAGTACAACAAAGCCCCCTGATCGAGTACAACAAAGACCCCTGATCGAGTATAACAAAGTCCCCTGATCGAGTATAACAAAGGCTCCTCATCGAATATAACAAACGCCCCTGACCGAGTTAACAAAGTCCCCTGATCGAGTATAACAAAGTCCCCGATCGAGTATAACAAAGGCCACTGATCGAGCATAACAAAGTCCCCAGATTGAGTATAACAAAGTCCCCTGATCGAGTATAACAAAGGCCCCTAATCGAGTATAACAAAGGCCCCTCATCGAGTATAGCAAAGTCCCCTCATCGAGAATATAAAAGTCCCCTGATCGAGTATAACAAAGTCCACTGATGTACCCTGATCAAGTACAACAAATTCCCCTGAACGAGAATAACAAAGGCCTCTCATCAATTATAGCAAAGTCCCCTAATCGAGTACAACAAAGCCCCCTGACCGAGTACAACAAAGACCCCTGATCGAGTATAACAAAGTCCCCTGATCGAGTATAACAAAGGCTCCTCATCGAATATAACAAAGTCCCCTCATCAAGTATAACAAATGCCCCTAATCGAGAATAACAAAGTCCCCTCATCGAGTATAACAAAGGCCCCTTATCGAGTATAACAAAGCCCCCTGATCGTGTATAGCAAAGTCCCCAGATCGAGTATAACAAAGTCCCCTGATCAAGTATAACAAATTCCCCTAATCGAGAATAACAAAGTCCCCTCATCGAGTATAACAAAAGCCCCTTATCGAGTATAACAAAGCCCCCTGATCGAGTATAGCAAAGTCCCCTGATCGAGTATAACAAAGACCCCTGATCAAGTATAACAAATTCCCCTAATCGAGAATAACAAAGTCCCCTCATCGAGTATAAAAAAGGCCCCTTATCGAGTATAACAAAGCCCCCTTATCGAGTATAGGCAAAGTCCCCTGATCGAGTATAACAAAGTCCCCTGATCAAGTATAACAAATTCTCTAATCGAGAATAACAAAGTCCCTCATCGGAAGTATAACCAAAAGTCCTCGTAGTATCAACAAAGCCCCCAAGTTCAGAGTATAACAAAGTCCCTGATCGAGTATAACAAAGTCACACAGACAGGTATAACAGAAGCCCTGAACAGGTATAACAAAGATCCCTGATGCGAGTGTAACAAAGATCCCTGATCGGAGTATAACAATGTCCCTGATCCAGGTATAACAAAGTCACACAGTCAGGTATAACAAAGTCCCTGATCGAGTATAACAAAGCCCCCCTCATCGAGTATATTAAAGTCCCCTGATCGAGTATAACAAAGTCCAATGATCTAGTATAACAAATTCCCTGATCAAGTATAACAAAGCCCCCTGATCGAGTAAAACAAAGCCCCCTAATCGAGTAAAACAAAGGGCCCTGATCGAGTATAACAAAGTCCCATGATCGAGTATAACAAAGTCACCTCATCGAGTATAACAAAGTCCCCTGATCGAGTATAACAAATTCCCCTAATCGAGAATAACAAAGCCCCCCTGAACGAGTATAACAAAGATCCCTGATCGAGTATAACAAAGTCCCCTAATAGAGTATAACAAAGTCCCCTGATCGAGTATAACAAAGTCCCCTGATTGGGTATAGAAAATTCCCCTGATCGAGTATATTAAATTCCCTGATCGAGTATAACAAAGTCCACTCATCGAGTATAACAAAGTTCCTCTGATTGAGAATAAGAAAGTCTCCTGATCGCGTATAACAAAGTCCCCTGATCGAGTATAACAAAGCCCCCTGAACGAGTATAACAAAGATCCCTGATCGAAGATAACAAATTCCCCTGAACGAGTATAACAAAGTCCCCTGATCGAGTATATTAAAGTCCCCTTATCGAGTATAACAAAGTCCCCTGATAGAGTATAACAAAGCCCCCTCATCGAGTATAACAAAGTCACCTGACCGAGTATAACAAAGCCCCCTGAACGAGTATAACAAAGATCCCTGATCGAGTATAACAAAGTGCCCTCATAGAGTATAACAAAGTCCCCTAATAAAGTATAACAAAGCCCCTCATCGAGTATAACAAAGTCCCCTTATCGAGTATAACAAAGTCCCCTGATCGAGAATAACAATGGCCCCGTATCGACTATAACAAGGCCCCTCATCGAGTACAACAAAATCCCTATTCGGGTATAACACAGTCCCTCATCAAAGTATAACAAATTCCCTAATCGAGAATTTCCGAGTCCCCTCATCAGGTAAAACTAAGGCCCTAATCGGTATAAACTAAGCCCCCTTGATAAAGGTATAGCAAAAGAGTCCTTTATCAGTATAACAAAGTCCCCTCATCGAGTATAACAAAGGCCCCTTATCGAGTATAACAAAGCCCCCTGATCGAGTATAGCAAAGTCCCCTAATCGAGTATAACAAAGTCCCCTCATCGAGTATAACAAAGCCCCCTGATCGAGTATAACAAAGTCCCCTGATAGAGTATAACAAAGCCCCCTCATCGTGTTTAACAAAGTCCCCTCATCAAGTATAACAAATTCCCCTAATCGAGAATAACAAAGTCCCCTCATCGAGTATAACAAAGTCCCCTCATCGAGTATAACAAAGTCTGATAGAGTATAGCAAAAGCCCCCTCATCGTGTGTAACAAAGTCCTCATCAAGCAAAACAAATTCCCCTAATCGAGAATAACAAAAGTCCCTCGCTTCGGTATAACAAAGTCCCCTGAAGAGTATAACAAAGTCCCCTGATCGAGTATATTAAAGTCCGCTTATCGAGTATAACAAAGTCCCCTGATAGAGTATAACAAAGCCCCCTCATCGAGTATAACAAAGTCACCTGACTGAGTATAACAACGCCCCCTGAACGAGTATAACAAAGATCCCTGATCGAGTATAACAAAGTCCCCTGATCGAGTATAACAAAGCCCCTGAACGTGTATAACAAAGATCCCTGATCGAGGATAACAAAGTCCCCTGAACGAGTATAACAAAGTCCCCTGATCGAGTATATTAAAGTCCCCTTAGCGAGTATAACAAAGGCCCCTGATCGAGTATAACAAAGTCCCGTGATGGAGTACAACAAAGGCCCCTGATCGAGTACAACAAAGGCCCCTCATTGAGTTTAACAAAATCCATTGATCGAGTATAACAAAGTCCCCTCATCAAGTATAACAAATTCCCCTAATCGAGAATAACAAAGTTACCTCATTGAGTATAACAAAGTCCCCTGAACGAGTATAACAAAGGCCCCTGGATCGAGTATAACAAAAGTCCCTTATCGAGTATAACAAAGTCCCTGATCGAGTATAACAATGGCCCCTATCAAGCAGAGCAACAAAGGCCCTTGATCGAGTACAACAAAGCCCCTTCATCGAGTATAACAAAGTCCTCTAATCGAGTATAACAAAGTCCCCCGATCGAGTATAACAAAGGCCCCTGATCGAGTATAACAAAGTCCCCTGATTGTGTATAACAAAGTCCCCTGATCGAGTATAACAAAGGCCCCTAATCGAGTATAACAAAGGGTCCTCATCGAGTATAGCAAAGTCCCCTGATCGAGTATATTAAAGTCCCCTGATCGAGTATAACAAAGTCCAATGATCTGCCCTGATCAACTATAACAAAGTCCCCTAATCCAGTATAACAAAGGCCCCTCATCGAGTACAACAAAGGCCCCTGATCGAGTATAACAGGGTCCGCTGATCAAGTATAACAAAGCCCCTTAATGGAGTATAACAAAGTCCCCTGATCGAGTATAACAAAGTCCCCTGATGGTGTATAACAAAGTCCCCTGATCGAGTATAACAACGTCGCCTGATCGAGTATAACAAAGTCCCCTGATCGAGTAAAACAAAGTCCACTGATCGGGTATAACAAAGTGCCCTGATAGAGTATAACAAAGTCCCCTGATAGAGTATAACAAAGCCCCTCATCGAGTATAACAAAGTCACCTGACCAAGTATAACAAAGCCCCCTGAACGAGGATAACAAAGATCCCTAATCGAGTATAACAAAGTCCCCTGAGAGAGTATAACAAACTTCCCTGATCGAATATAGCAAAGTCCACTGATCGAGTATAACAAAGATCCCTGATCGAGTATAACAAAGTCCCCTGATCGAGTATAACAAAGTCCCCTGATCGAGTATAACAAAGTCCCCTGATCAAGTATAACAAAGGCTCCTCATCGAGTATAACAAAGGCCCCTCATCGAGTATAACAAAGTCCCCTGATCGAGTATAACAAAGTCCACTGATCGAGTATAACAAAGGCCCCTCATCGAGTATAATAACGCCCCCTGATCGAGTATAACAAAGTCCCTTGATCGAGTATATCAAAGTCCCCTTATCGAGTATAACAAAGTCCCCTGATCGAGTATAACAAAGCCCCCTCATCGAGTATAACAAAGCACCCTCATCGAGTACAACAAATCCCCCTCATCGAGTATAACAAAGGCCCCTGTTCGAGTATAACAAAGGCCCCTGATTGAGTATAACAAAGCCCCCTTATCGAGTATAACAAAGTCCCCTGATCGAGCATAACAAAGAGCCCTAATCGATTATAACAAAGGCGCCTTATCGAGTATAACACACGCCCCTGATCGAGTACAACAAAGGCCCCTGATCGAGTACAACAAAGGCCCCTGGTCGAGTATAACAAAGTCCTCTGATCGAGTATAACAAAGTCCTCTAGTAGAGTAAAACAAAGGCCCCTCATCGAGTATAACAAAGCCACTTCATCGAGCATAACAAAGTCCCCTGATCGAGTATAACAAAGACCCCTGATCAAACATAACAAAGGCCCCTCATCGAGTATAACAAAGTCCCCTGATCGAGTATAACAATGGCCCCTTATCGAGTATAACAAGGCCCCTCATCGAGTACAACAAAGCCCGCTGATCGAGTACAACAAGGTTCCCTGATCGAGTATAACAAATCCCCTGATCGAGTATAACAAAGGCTCCTCATCGAGTATAACAAAGTCCCCTCATCGAGTATAACAATGTCCCCTGATCGAGTATAAATGTCCCCTCATCGAGTATAACAAAGGCCCCTCATCAAGAATAACAAAGTCCCCTTATCGAGTATGACAAAGGCCCCTGATCCAGTATAACAAAGGCCCCTGGTCGAGTATAACAAACTCCCGGGTCTGCCCTCCCCTGTCTAGCGTATTGCCAGATACCCAAAGAATGTTCTATATTACTGAGGGTATATACAAACACTTGTTGTCTTTAAAAGTAGGTTCTATTCTCGTACGGGAGATGATACAGTCGGACACGGGAAGCCTGTGGGCACACCACCAGAACTCAGTCTTAACTACGTCTACATCTATCTATGTAGTACTACGCGCTGGCCTATACAGATGCCAGCATTCACAAGCTGAATACATAAAGTATAAATGTGATAATTTATATACATAATATGGTGCACAATAAATAGAATATTACATAGAATTAATACATGTTCTGTAATGCTTTACTATACATAATTAATAATAGCAATATAACAATATACAGCTGAAGGCACTACTTTGTGTCCATATATATCATACACCTCCCTCCCCCCTATACGCTCATAGTTTCATCTTGAGCGGACCATTTGTTTCTGAGTCGCTCGAACCTGCGGAGTACTGGGGCAGAAACACAAGGTGGGGATGGATTTACTTTAGAGACATCAACATTAGGGGACTCAACTGGGGAGGGGTCAACACTAGGCAGCTCCACAGGTCGGAGGAAACGACGGTTCCTCCACCATACTCTACCACTAGGAAGACGCACTTGGTAGTCCCTGGACCGGCCAATACCCATGACAACCCCAACCTTGTCCCAGCGGTGAGATACCTGATCTTGAATCCTGATCTGCTGGCCGATACTCAACCTGGGAAGGGGGCAGGCATGACAGTCATACCGAGCAGCGACATCTGCGGCTCGTTCTGCTGCACGGCGGTCACATTCTTCAGTCTTGGCCTGCCACTCTTGAGAAAAAGACTTCGGGTGGGCAGGAACACAAGACCTGAGATGATGTCCGTATAGAACCTGGGCTGGGGAGCGTCCGGTGAAGTTCGGGGTGTTGCGTAACTCCAACAAACCTCGATCGAAGTCCTCGCAGTCGATATTTCCTGAGGGTGACACCTTAAGGATCTGGTGTTTCACAGTCTTGACTGCGGCTTCAGCGTGTCCATTCGCCTGGGGGTAGTGGGGCGAGGTCACGACATGACGGACTCCCCAACGGTCCATGAAGTCCCGGAACTCGTGGCTGGTGAACTGGGGTCCTCCATCAGTCCTGGGGCGGAGGGGAACACCAACTTCTCTGAAGTAATGCCTGAAGCTCCGGATGGTAGCAGTAGCCGTTGTATCACTACCACAGGGGACAACAACAGGCCATCCAGACAGTCGGTCGGCAATGACGAGGAAGGACTTCCCTGCAACTGCAAAGAAATCGGCCGACACAGACTCGAAGGGTCTTGAAGGGTTATCGTCGCACATTAAAGGTTCCTGTTGCTGGCTAGGTTGCAGAATCTGGCACGGTTCACAGGCACGGACGGTACTTGCAATGTCCGCGTTGATTCCCGGCCAAAATACAGTCTGCCTCGCCCGTCGCTTGGTGGCCTCCACTCCTCGATGGCTGTCGTGAAGGCGGGCCAAGGTACGGCGGCGTAGGGCAGCAGGAATAACTACTCGTGGACCATACAAGACGAGGTCTCCATCACAATAGAGGTCCTCGCGTATTTTCCAGTACGGGAGTAGCGATTCATGAAGGTCGTATCGATTCGATGGAAATCCCTGAGACACACAGTCGACGAGCCGGATGTAGGAAGGGTCGGCCCGGGCTGCGGTGCGGAGATCTTCAAGAGTCTTGTCTGCATCCGGTGCTGTAGACTCTTCTGATGTGAAGACGGCCTTCAATGAAATAGGTTTAGGGAATTCCTTGGAAATAATGGCCAACCCCTGACAATGGCCATATGATAAGAGCGGAGTCGGGATACCATTATGAACATCAATCCGGGCGGAGCAAGACTGCTTACCAAAGGTAAGGGTAGCCCAGAAAGATCCCAACGCTGGAGCCATCTTGGAACCATCAGCCGTCAGTTTCGTTGTCTGAGGAGGGGGCTGTAGGTTGCTCCGGGGTATTCCCAAACTTGCTAAATGTTGTGGACCAATTACTGAGACGTCAGCACCGGTGTCAGGTAACATCTGAAGACTGGATGACGAGTTACCGTAAGAAATGACGACATTGATGTGCTGGGGCGTCGTGTCTGTGGAACTACGTACACGACGGCAGGAACGACTGGACACAGCGTCTTGATGCTTGCCAGAAGGAGGGGGCGCGCCAGCACTACCTGAGGATGACTTCTTGGATCCTAGGTGGTGTCCTTTATGTGTCTTTTTACGACAACATTTGTCATAATGGCCCACACGACCACAAAGTCTACA
>NW_024732472.1:0-19371 GCF_018991925.1 Homarus americanus | reverse complement strand
GATTAGGGGACTTTTGTTACACTCGATCAGGGGACTTTGTGATCCTCGACCAGGGGCCTTTATTATACTCGATTAGGGGACTTTGTTATACTCGATATGGGGACTTTGTTATACTCGATAAGGGGAATTTGTTATACTCGATAAGGGGACTTTGTTAGACTCGAACAGGGGACTTTGATATACTCGACCAGGGGACTTTGTTATACTCGATTAGGCGGCTTTGTTATACTCGATCAGGGGACTTTCTTATACTCGATGAGGGGCCTTTGTTATACTCGATGAGGGGCCTTTGTTATACTAGATCAGTGGACTTTGTTATACTCGATTAGAGGCCTTTTTTTGACTCGATTAGGGGACTTTGTTATACTCGAGCAGGGGGCTTTGTTATACTCGATCAGGGGAATTTGTTATACTCGATCAGGAGGCTTTGTTGTACTCGTCAGGAGACTTTACTATACTCGACCAGGGGCATTGTTATACTCGACCAGGGGGCTTTGTTATACTCGATTAGGGGACTTTGTAATAATCGATCAGGAGGCTTTGTTTTATTCGATCAGGGGACTTTGCTATACTTGACTAGGGGACTTTGTTATACTCGAACAGGTGGCTTTGTTATACTCGACCAGAGAACTTTTTTATACTTGACCAATGAACTTTGTTATACTCAATGAGGGGCCTTTGTTATACTCGATTAGGGGACTTTGTTATACTCGATCAGGAGGCTTTGTTATACTCGATAAGGGGACTTTGTTATTCTCGATCAGGGGAATTTGTTTATACTGGACCAGGGGACTTTGTTATACTCGATCAGGGGACTTTGTCTTACATGATCAGGGCCCTTTGTTATACTCGACCAGGGGACTTTGTTATAATCGATCAGGGGACTTTGTTATGCTCGATATGGGGACTTTGTTATACCGGGCCAGGGGACTTTTTTGTACTCGATCAGGGGACTGTGTTATACTGGACCAGAGGATTTTTTATACTCGATCAAGGGACTTTGTTATACTCGATCACTGGAGTTTTGTTATACTCGATCAGGGGACTTTTTTATACTCGACCAGAGGCCTTTGTTATACTCGATCAGGGGACTTTGTTATACTTTTAAAGGGGACTTTGTTATACTCGATAAGGGCAATATGTTATACTCGATAAGGGGATTTAATGTTAGACTCGAACAGGGGACTTTGTTATACTCGACCAGGGGACTTTGATATACTCGATCAGGGGACTTCGTTATACTTGATTAGGGGACTTTGTTATACTCGATCAGGGGACTTTGTTATACTTGATCAGAGGACTTTGTTATACTCGACCAGACGCCTTTGTTATACTCGATCAGGGACTTTGTTATACTCGATAAGGGGACTTTGCTATACTCGAAATGGGAATATGTTATTCTCGATAAGGGGATTTAATGTTAGACTCGAACTGGGGACTTTGTTATACTCGACCAGGGGACTTTGTTATATTCGATCAGGGGATATGTTATACTCGATCAGAGAACTATGTTATACTCGATCAGGGGACTTTGTTATACTTGATTAGGGGACTTTGTTATACTCGATCAAGGGACTCTGTTTTACTTGATCAGAGGACTTTGTTATACTCGTCCAGGGGCCTTTGTTATGCTCGATTAGAAAACTTTGTTATACTCGACCAGGGGACTTTGTTATACTCGACCAGGGAACTTTTTTATACTTGATCAGGGGACTTTGTCATACTCGATCAGTGGACTTTCCTATATTTGACCGATGGACTTTGCAATACTCGATGAGGGGTCGTTGTTATACTCTATCAAGGGACTTTGTTATACTCGACCAGGGAACTTTGTTATACTCGATCAAGGGATATGTTATACCCGATCAGGGGACTTTGTTATACTCGATCAGGGGACTTTGTTATACTTGATTAGGGGACTTTGTTATACTCGATCAGGGGACTTTGTTATACTTGATCAGAGGAATTTGTTATACTCAACCAGTGGACTTTGTTATACTCCACCAGGAACTTGTTATACTCGATCAGGGGATATGTTATACTCTATCAGGGGACTTTGTTATACTCAGTTCAGGGGACTTTGTTATACTCGTCCAGGGGGCTTTGTTATACTAGCATCAGAGGACTTTGTTATACTCGATGAGGGGAGTTTGTCTTACTCGATCAGGGCCCTTTGTTATACTCGACCATGGGACTTTGTTATAATTGATTAGGGGACTTTGTTATGCTCGTTCTGGGGACTTTGTTAAACTGGGCCAGGAGACGTTGTTATACTCGATCAGGGGATATGTTATACTCGTTCAGGGGACTTTGTTATACTGGAGCAGGGGACTTTGTTATACTCGATCAGGGGACTTTGTTATACTCGATCAGGGAACTTTGTTATACTCGTCCAGAGGGTTTTGTTATACTCGATTAGGGGACTTTGTTATACTCGATCAAGGGACTTTGTCTTACTCGATCAGGGCCCTTTGCTATACTCGACCGGGGGACTTTGTTATAATCGATGAGGGGTCTTTGGTATGTTCGATCTTGGGACTTTTTTATTCTGGGCAAGGGGGCGTTTTTATACTCGCTCAGGGGGCTTTGTTACAATGGACCAGAGGACATTTTTATACTCGATTAGGGGACTTTGTTATACTCGATTAGGGGACTTTTGTTACACTCGATCAGGGGACTTTGTTATACTCGAATAGGGGCCTTTGATATACCCGATTAGGGACTTTTTTATACTCGAGCAAGGGGCTTTGTTATACTCGATTAGGGGACTTTGTTATACTCGATCAGGAGGCTTTGTCTTATTCAATTAGGGGACTTTGCTATACTCGACCAGGTGACTTTGTTATACTCGAACAGGGGAATTTGTTATAGTCGACCAGGGAACATTTTTATACTTAACCAATGAACTTTGTTATACTCGATGAGGGGTCTTTGTTATACTCGAGTAGGGGACTTTGTTATACTCGATGAGGACGCTTTGTTTTTCTCGATCAGGGGACTTTGCTATACTCGACCAGGGGACTTTGTTATGCTGGGCCAGGGGACTTTTTTATACTCAATCAGTGGACTTTGTTATACTCGATCAGGGGACTTTGTTATACTCCTCTAGGGGGCTTTTTATACTCGATCAGGGGACTTTGTTATACTCGATCAGAGGACTTTATCTTACTCGATCAGGGCCCTTTGCTATACTCGACCAGGGGACTTTGTTATAATCGATCAGGGTACTTTGTTATGCTTGATATGGGGACTTTGTTATACCGGGCCAGGGGACTTTTTTATACTCGATCAGGGGACTTTGTTATACTCGATCACTGGACTTTTGTTATACTCGATCAGGGGATTTAATGTGAGACTCGAACAGGGGACTTTGTTATACTCGACCAGGGGACTTTGTTATAATCGATCAGGGGATATGTTATACTCGATCAGGGTACTTTGTTATACTTGATCAGAGGACTTTGTTATACTCGACCAGGGCCTGTGTTATGCTCGATTAGAAAACTTTGTTATACTCGACCAGGGGACTTTCTTATACTCCACCAGGGACTTGTTATACTCGTTCAGGGGACTTTGTTATACTCGGTTCAGGGGACTTTGTTATACTCGTCCACTGGGCTTTGTTATACTAGCATCAGAGGACTTTGTTATACTCGATGAGGGGACTTTGTCTTACTTGATGAGGAACCTTTGTTATACTCGACCAGGGGACTTTGTTATAATCGATTAGGGGACATTGTTATGCTCGATCTGGGGAATGTGTTTAACTGGGCCATGAGAAGTTGTTATACTCGATCAGGGGATATGTTATACTCGATCAGGGGTCTTTGTTATACTGGAGCAGGGGACTTTGTTATACTCGTTCAGGGGACTTTGTTATACTCGATCAGTAAACTTTGTTATTCTCATCCAGGGGGCTTTGTTATACTCGATGAGGGGACTTTGTTATACACGATGAGAGAACTTTGTTATACTCGTCTAGGGGGCTTTGTTATACTCGATCAGGGGACTTTGCTATAATCGAACAGGGAAATTTGGTATGCTTGATCTAGGGACTTTGTTATACTGGGCCAGGGAACTTTTTTATTCTCGATCAGGGGACTTTGTTACACTGGACCAGGGGACATTTTTATACTTGATCAGGGGACTTTGTTATACTTGATCAGGGGACTTTTGTTACACGCGATCAGGGGACTTTGTTAAACTCGACCAGGGGCCTTTGTTATACTCGATCAGGGGACTTTGTTATACGCGATCAGGAGACTTTGTTATACTCGATTAGGGGCCTTTGTGATACTCGATCAGGGGACTTTCTTATACTCCACCAGGGACTTTCTTATATTCGATCAGGGGATATGTAATACTCGATCAGGGGACTTTGTTATACACGATCAGGGATCTTTGTTATACTCGTCCAGGGAGCTTTGTTATACTCGATTAGGGGACTTTGTAATACTCGATCATTGGACTTTGTCTCATTCGATCAGGGCCTTTGTTATACTCGACCTGGGGACTTTGTTATAATCGATCAGGGGACTTTGTTACGCTCGATTTGGGGACTTTGTTATACTGGGCCAGGAGACTTTGTAATACTCGATTAAGGGATATGTTATACTCGATCAGGGGACTTTGTTATACTGGACCAGGGGACTTTGTTATACTCGATCATGGGACTTTGTTATACTCGATCAGGGAACTTTGTTATACTCGTCCAGGGGGCTTTGTTATACTCGATTAGGGGACTTTGTTATACTCGATCAGGGGACTTTGTCTTACTCGATCAGGGCCCTTTGCTATTCTCGACCAGGAGACTTTGTTATAATGGATCAGGGGACATTGTTATGCTCGATCTGGGACTTTGTTATACTCGATCAGTGGACTTTCCTATATATGACCAATGGACTTTGCTAAACTCGATGAGGGGCCTTGGTTATACTCGATCAGGGGACTTTGTTATACTCGACCAGGGGACTTTGTTATACTCGATCAGGGGACTTTGTCATACTCGACCAGAGGACTTTGTTATACTCGATCAGAGGATATGTTATACTCGATCAGGCGGCTTTGTTATACTCGATCAGGACACTTTGTTATACTTGATTATGGGACTTTGTTATACTCGATCAGGGGACTTTGTTACACTGGACCAGGGGACATTTTTATGCTCGATTAGGGGACTTTGTTATTCTCGATCAGGGGACTTTTGTTAAACTCGATCAGGAAACTTTGTTATACTCGACCAGGGGCCTTTGTTATACTCGATTAAGGAACTTTGATATACTCGATAAGGAATTTGTTATACTCGATACGGAGAAATTTGTTGTGTACTCGATAGGGACTTTTGTTAGCAGACTCGAACGGGACTTTGTTATACTCTCGACCAGGGGACTTTGTTATACTCGATTTGGCGGCTTTTGTTATGCTCGATCAGGGATATTGTATATACTGCGATGTAGGGCCTTTGGTACTACTCGATAAAGACGCTGTTATACTAGATCAGAGACTTTGTTATACTCCGATTAAGGGCCTTTTTTATGGACTCAATCAGAAGTTTTGTTATACGAGTAGGGGCTTTGTTATACTCGATCAGGGGACTTTGTTATAATCGATCAGAACTGTACTCGATCAGGGGACTTTGCTACACTCGACCAGGGGACTTTGTTATACTCGAGTAGGGGGCTTTGTTATACTCGATTAGGGGACTTTGTTATACTCGATGAGGAGGCTTTGTTATACTCGATCAGGGGACTTTGCTATACTCGACCAGGGGACTTTGTTATACCCGATTAGTGGACTTTGTTATACTCGACCAGGGAACTTTTTTATCCTTGACCAATGGACTTTGTTATACTCGATGAAGGGCCTTTGTTTTACTCGATGAGGGGACTTTGTTATATTCGACCAGGGGACTTTGTTATACTCGATCAGGGGACTTTTTTATACTCGACCAGAGGACTTTGTTATACACAACCAGGGAATATGTTATACTTGATCAAGGGACTTTGTTATACTCAACAAGGGGACTTTGTTATACTCGATCAGGGGACTTTGTTATACTCTAAAGGGGACTTTGTTATACTCAATCAGGGGACTTTGTTATACTCGATCAGAGGACTTTGTCTTACTCGATCAGGGCCCTTTGCTATACTCGACCAGGGGACTTTGTTATAATCGATCAGGGTACTTTGTTATGCTCGATATGGGGACTTTGATATACTGGGCCAGGGGACTTTTTTATACTCGATCAGGGGACTTTGTTATACTCGATCACTGGACTTTTGTTATACTCGATCAGGGGATTTAATGTTAGACTTGAACAGGCGACTTTGTTATACTCGACCAGGGGACTTTGTTATAATCGATCAGGGGATATGTTATACTCGATCAGGGGACTTTGTTATACTCGATCAGGGGACTTTGTTATACTTGATTAGGGGACTTTGTTATACTCGATCAGGGGACTTTGTTATACTTGATGAAGGACTTTGTTATACTCGACCAGGGCCTGTGTTATATCGGTAAAACTTTATACTCGGCAGGGGACTTTCTTATACTCCACCAGGGACTTGTTATACTCGATCAGGGGATATGTTATACTCGATCAGGGGACTTTGTTATACTCGGTTCAGGGGACTTTGTTATACTCGTCCAGGGGGCTTTGTTATACTAGCATCAGAGGACTTTGTTATACTCGATGAGGGGACTTTGTCTTACTAGATGAGGAACCTTTGTTATACTCGACCAGGGGACTTTGTTATAATCGATTAGGGGACTTTGTTATGCTCGATCTGGGGAATTTGTTAAACTGGGCCAGGAGACGTTGCTATACTCGATTAGGGGATATGTTATACTCGATCAGGGGTCTTTGTTATACTGGAGCAGGGGACTTTGTTAAACTCGACCAGGGGCCTTTGTTATACTCGATCAGGGGACTTTGTTATACGCGATCAGGAGACTTTGTTATACTCGATTAGGGGCCTTTGTGATACTCGATCAGGGGACTTTCTTATACTCCACTAGGGACTTTCTTATATTCGATCAGGGGATATGTAATACTCGATCAGGGGACTTTGTTATACACGATCAGGGATCTTTGTTATACTCGTCCAGGGGGCTTTGTTATACTCGATCAGGGGACTTTGTTATACTCGATCAGGGGACTTTGTCTCATTCGATCAGGGCCTTTGTTATACTCGATCTGGGGACTTTGTTATAATCGATCAGGGGACTTTGTTTCGCTCGATCTGGTGACTTTGTTATACTGGGCCAGGAGACTTTGTAATACTCGATCAGGGGATATGTTATACTCGATCAGGGGACTTTGTTATACTGGACCAGGGGACTTTGTTATACTCGATCATGGGACTTTGTTATACTCGATCAGGGAACTTTGTTATACTCGTCCAGGGGGCTTTGTTATACTCGATTAGGGGACTTTGTTATACTCGATCAGGGGACTTTGTCTTACTCGATCAGGGCCCTTTGCTATTCTCGACCAGGAGACTTTGTTATAATGGATCAGGGGACATTGTTATGCTCGATCTGGGACTTTGTTATACTCGATCAGTGGACTTTCCGATATATGACCAATGGACTTTGCTAAACTCGATGAGGGGCCTTGGTTATACTCGATCAGGGGACTTTGTTATACTCGACCAGGGGACTTTGTTATACTCGATCAGGGGACTTTGTCATACTCGACCAGAGGACGTTGTTATACTCGATCAGAGGATATGTTATACTCGATCAGGCGGCTTTGTTATACTCGATCAGGGGACTTTGTTATACTTGATTATGGGACTTTGTTATACTCGATCAGGGGACTTTGTTACACTGGACCAGGGGACATTTTTATGCTCGATTAGGGAACTTTGTTATTCTCGATCAGGGGACTTTTGTTAAACTCGATCAGGAAACTTTGTTATACTCGACCAGGGGCCTTTGTTATACTCGATTAGGGGACTTTGTTATACTCGATAAGGGAATTTGTTATACTCGATACGGAGAATTTGTTGTACTCGATAAGGGGACTTTGTTAGACTCGAACAGGGGACTTTGTTATACTCGACCAGGGGACTTTGTTATACTCGATTTGGCGGCATTGTTATACTCGATCAGGGGACCTTCTTATACTCGATGTGGGGCCTTTGTTATACTCGATGAGGGGCCTTTGTTATACTAGATCAGGGGACTTTGTTATACTCGATTAGAGGCCTTTTTTGGACTCAATCAGGGGACTTTGTTATACACGAGCAGGGGGCTTTGTTATACTCGATCAGGGGACTTTGTTATAATCGATCAGGAGGCTTTGTTTTACTCGATCAGGGGACTTTGCTACACTCGACCAGGGGACTTTGTTATACTCAAGTAGGGGGCTTTGTTATACTCGATTAGGGGACTTTGTTATACTCGATGAGGAGGCTTTGTTATACTCGATCAGGCGACTTTGCTATACTCGACCAGGGGACTTTGTTATACTCGATTAGTGGACTTTGTTATACTCGACCAGGGAACTTTTTTATCCTTGACCAATGGACTTTGTTATACTCGATGAAGGGCCTTTGTTTTACTCGATGAGGGGACTTTGTTATACTCGACCAGGGGACTTTGTTATACTCGTTCAGGGGACTTTTTTATACTCGACCAGAGGACTTTGTTATACACAATCAGGGAATATGTTATACTTGATCAAGGGACTTTGTTATACTCAACAAGGGGACTTTGTTATACTCGATCAGGGGACTTTGTTATACTCTAAAGGGAACTTTATTATACTCGATCAGGGGACTTTGTTATACTCGATCAGAGGACTTTGTCTTACTCGATCAGGGCCCTTTGCTATACTCGACCAGGGGACTTTGTTATAATCGATCAGGGTACTTTGTTATGCTCGATATGGGGACTTTGATATACTGGGCCAGGGGACTTTTTTATACTCGATCAGGGGACTTTGTTATACTCGATCACTGGACTTTTGTTATACTCGATCAGGGGATTTAATGTTAGACTCGAACAGGGGACTTTGTTATACTCGACCAGGGGACTTTGTTATAATCGATCAGGGGATATGTTATACTCGATCAGGGGACTTTGTTATACTCGATCAAGGGACTTTGTTATACTTGATTAGGGGACTTGTTATACTCGATCAGGGGAGTTTGTTATACTTGATCAGAGGACTTTGTTATACTCGACCAGGGGCCTGTGTTATGCTCGATTAGAAAACTTTGTTATACTCGACCAGGGGACTTTCTTATACTCCACCAGGGACTTGTTATACTCGATCAGGGGACTTTGTTATACTCGGATCAGGGGACTTTGTTATACTCGTCCACTGGGCTTTGTTATACTAGCATCAGAGGACTTTGTTATACTCGATGAGGGGACTTTGTCTTACTTGATGAGGAACCTTTGTTATACTCGACCAGGGGACTTTGTTATAATCGATTAGGGGACTTTGTTATGCTCGATCTGGGGAATTTGTTAAACTGGGCCAGGAGACGTTGTTATACTCGATCAGGGGATATGTTATACTCGATCAGGGGTCTTTGTTATACTGGAGCAGGGGACTTTGTTATACTCGTTTAGGGGACTTTGTTTTACTCGATCAGTGAACTTTGTTATTCTCTTCCAGGGGGCTTTGTTATACTAGATGAGAGAACTTTGTTATACTCGTCTAGGGGGCTTTGTTATACTCGATCAGGGGACTTTGCTATACTCGATAAGGGAAATTTGGTATGCTTGATCTAGGAACTTTGTTATACTGGGCCAAGGAAATTTTTTATACTCGATCAGGGGACTTTGTTACACTGGACCAGGGGACATTTTTATACACGATCAGGGGACTTTGTTATACTTGATCAGGGGACTTTTGTTACACTCGATCAGGGGACTTTGTTATACTCGACCAGAGGCCTTTGTTATACTCGATCAGGGGACTTTGTTATACGCGATCAGGAGACTTTGTTATACTCGATTAGGGGCTTTTGTGATACTCGATCAGGGAACTTTCTTATACTCCACCAGGGACTTTGTTATATTCGATCAGGGGATATGTAATACTCGATCAGGGGACTTTGTTATACTCGATCAGGGGACTTTGTCTTACTCGAGCAGGGCCCTTTGCTATACTCGATCGGGGGACTTTGTTTTAATCGATGAGGGGTCTTTGGTATGCTCGATCTAGGGACTTTTTTATTCTGGGCAAGGGGGCTTTTTTATACTCGATCAGGGGGCTTTGTTACAATGGACCAGAGGACATTTTTATACTCGATTAGGGGACTTTGTTATACTCGATTAGGGGACTTTTGTTACACTCGATCAGTGGACTTTGTTATACTCGAACAGGGGCCTTTGTTATACTCGATTAGGGACTTTTTTATACTCGAGCAGGGGGCTTTGTTATACTCGATTAGGGGACTTTGTTATACTCGATCAGGAGGCTTTGTCTTATTCGATCAGGGGACTTTGCTATACTCGACCAGGGGACTTTGTTATACTCGAACAGGGGAATTTGTTATAGTCGACCAGGGAACATTTTTATACTTGACCAATGAACTTTGTTATACTCGATGAGGGGTCTTTGTTATACTCGATTAGGGGACTTTGTTATACTCGATGAGGACGCTTTGTTTTTCTCGATCAGGAGACTTTGCTATACTCGACCAGGAGACTTTGTTATACTGGGCCAGGAGACTTTTTTATACTCAATCAGCGGACTTTGTTATACTCGATCAGGGGACTTTGTTATACTCGTCTAGGGGGCTTTTTTATACTCGTTCAGGGGACTTTGTTATACTCGATCAGAGGACTTTGTCTTACTCGATCAGGGCCCTTTGCTATACTCGACCAGGGGACTTTGTTATAATCGATCAGGGTACTTTGTTATGCTCGATATGGGGACTTTGTTATACCGGGCCAGGGAACTTTTTTATACTCGATCAGGGGACTTTGTTATACTCGATCACTGGACTTTTGTTATACTCGATCAGGGGATTTAATGTTAGACTCGAACAGGGGACTTTGTTATACTCGACCAGGGGACTTTGTTATAATCGATCAGGGGATATGTTATACTCGATCAGGAGGCTTTGTTATACTTGATCAGGGGACTTTGCTATACTCGACCAGGGGACTTTGTTATACACGAACCGGGAACTTTGTTATACTCGACCAGGGGACTTTTTTAAACTTGACCAGAGGACTTTGTTATATTCGATTAGGGGACTTTGTTATACTCGATCAGGGGACTTTGTTATACTCGATCAGTGGAGTTTTTTATACTCGACCAGAGGACTTTGTTATATTCGATTAGGGGACTTTGTTATACTCGAACCAGGGGACTTTTTTATACTTGACCAATGGACTTTGTTCTAGTCAATGAGGGGCCTTTGTTATACTCGATCAGGGGACTTTGTTATACACGACCAGGAGACTTTGTTATACGCGATTAGGGGACATTTTTATACTCGACCAGAGGACTTTGTTATACTCGATCAGGGGATATGTTATACTCGATCAGGGGACTTTGTTATACTCAACCAGAGGACTTTGTTATACTCATATAGGGGACTTTGTTATACTCGATTTGGGGCCTTTGTTATATTTGATGAGGGGGTTTTGTTAAACTCGACCAGGGGACTTTGTTATGCTCGATCAGGGGACTTTGTTATACTCGATCAGGGGATATGTTATGCTTGATCAGGGGACTTTGTTATACTCGATCAGGGGACATTGTTATATTTGATTAGGGGACTTTGTTATCCTCGATTAGGGGACTTTGTTATACTTGATCAGAGGACTTTGATATACTCGACTAGGGGCCTTTGTTATGCTCGATTAGAAAACTTTGTTATACTCGACCAGGGGACTTTGTTATACTCCACCAGGGCCTTTGTTATACTTGATCAGGGTATATGTTATACTCGATCAAGGGACTTTGTTATACTCGGTAGAGGGGACTTTGTTATATTCGATCAGGGGATTTTGTTATACACGACCAGGGGCTTTGTTATACGCGATCAGGGGACTTTTTTATACTCGACCAGAGGACTTTGTTATACTCGATCAGGGGATATGTTATACTCGATCAGGGGACTTTGTTTTACTCCACCAGGGACTTTGTTATACTCGATCAGGGGATATGTTATACTAGGGTGTGTCATAGGAGGGAAGATCAGCTAAAACTAATGGCCCATCACTTTTTTGGGAGATTTTAGTGTATAAAAACAGAAAATAATTTCAGTTTTAATATTTTGCAACCTTTTGCTAGGTAAATTTTAGCGTGAAATTTATCAAAAATCTAACGTACAGCTGCATTAGTGCATTACAATTAAATAGTGAACATTGCTTTCTGACTTCATTCTTTAACAACCCAACTAACAATATTTTTTTCTGTTTCAGATTCTGATGCATTTATAATTTGATAATATTTGCGATGGCTGCTTGTGTCAGGACGAGGAACCAAAAATCCAGCCATCTCAGTCACTATCTTGGGTCTGGGAGAGAGCTCCTGAAGTCGGAGTTGCCTACATTGAGAGATGCTTTGAGATACGGTGTTTTAATCAGGCAAATCAGTGAAAAGAACCAAAGAACTTACAAAAACAAAGACATTGCCATTGATATGGCCAAAGCTGTCTTGGCACAGTACACTCTGGCTAACGCTCAGTTCAAGCCTCCAGTCATAACAAGTCAGAAGAATATTAGTGAGAGACTGCTAGCCAGTTGGGAAAAGGCAAGAGATATCTCTCTTGGGAGAGGGAAACTTGCAGTTAAGGACAGCTTTGCCAAGCAACTGGACCAGTTATTTGACATAATTACTTGCAAGTGCTTAGTGTTCTCTGTCCTGAGTTTGGATGCGATCGTGACTACCATAAATCAGGAGCCCACATCTCCTGTATTTTACCAAGCGTGAACTGAAGATTCCTGTCGATCGAACTGGCATTTGTCAAAGCACAGAGAAGACTGGCAGTATAAGGGCTCTCCTTTGATTTCTAGCCAAGATATTCCGGAGTCCAAGAGACAGGAAGCTGCCACAGAGAGACAGAAGAGGAGAAGAGTTGCCGAGGAAAAGAGACTTGAGAAGGCCCAGGGTGAGGTAAAAAAGGCCGATGATTGGAGTCAAGCTGATTCAGAGTTTAATGACTTCCCCATGGCTGATCCGAGTGCTGACCAGAAGAATGGTGACTTTGTCCCTAACCCAGAAAATAATGATCCCAAACCTTCCAGGCATAAGATTCCGAAATAGGAAAGATATCCCGAGCATAGCTCGGCCAGCATACGACACCACGCAATTATAGAAACTGCAGAGATAGCAACAGCTGCCTGGATTGACAGTGGTTTGATAACACCTGATGATGTTCACCTGGTGATAGATCATAACAAAGTAAGGAGAGCTCAGGAGAAACTTGTCAGTAACCTAGAAGAGGAGTTTGATAAGGGGATAAGAGAAAATGGAATCAATTGTCTGTTCTTTGATGGGAGAAGGGATGACACTAAAGTGTTCATGAAAGTTGGAAATTCTGACAAGTTGTTCCCTGCCATGGTGAAGGAGGAACACTACTCCTGCTGCAGTGAACCAGGAGGGAAGTATTTGTGGCATTTCACTCCAGAGAAAGATGACATCAGGAAACCAGCTGAGATAGTGGCAGATAACATTGTGAACTGGCTCAGAGAGAGGAACGTAGACCAGACCCTGCAGGCCATTGGAGGGGACAGCACCAACACGAACACAGGGTGGCAAGGGGGGGTCATACAGTGGATAGAGCGGAAGATTGGGAGGAAGTTGGTCTGGATTGTTTGTGACATCCACACCAACGAGTTGCCACTCAGACATCTGATCCAGGAGCTGGATGGCAAGACTCTTTCAAACAACAGATGGTCTGGTCCTCTTGGCAAGATGCTGGACTCTGTCACTGAGTTAGAAATAAATCCGAGCTTTGAAAAAATCACAGTTAGCCCTCCACTCGTTGAGCTTGCACATACTGTCATTGACGACCTGAGTACTGACCAGTACTATGGTTACATGATTTGCAGTGCCATCAAAACTGGGGTCATGCCTGATAGACTTGCTTACCTGCAGATAGGTCAAGTCTCACATTCTAGGTGGCTCACAACGGCTCTCAGGTTCTGCAGAATTTGGGTCACTCATCATAAACTGAAAGGGAACCAGCTTCACAACCTGAGACTTATTGTCCAATTCATCGTGAGTGTCACACTTGCAAGTGGTTCAACACCAAGGTCAAGTCATCGTTCTCCGAAAGGTCAGGCATGTTCTCTTCCAGCTTGAGCTCCTGAGAGTCAATAAGAAGAGTTGTTCAGATTGTAGAGCAGACTGTGAGGAGATCTTCCTGGTATGCTCATCCCGAGGCAGTTCTGCAGACAATGCTCTGCAGTAAGGATGAGGAGGAGAGAAGAGTGGCAATCAAAAAGATCTTGGATATGAGACTTATGAGAGGATCTGGGCATGACGAATCAGTTGGTGACGATTCCTTCAGGGTCAGGAAGACTCCTGAAGTCAATTTAGGTGCCAAGACCTTCACTGATCTCATAGATCTGGATAACATCCAGGCTGGCAGTGAGCCCCCTCTTACCTGCAGCCTCACCAATGTTCAAGTCAGAGCTTTCCTGGACAACCCCATGCATGTCCCTGCCTTGCCCTCGCACACCCAGAGTATAGAGCGTTGTGTACAGCAAGTGAGCGAGGCCAGCAGTCACGTGTACAGCCAGGAGAGGAGGGAAGGCTACATCCGAGCTCAGGTGGTCAGCAGGGAGGTGATGAGTAAAAACAGAAGCAAGAAAGACATGTTCTCTATGGTGTGCAGGAACACCGGGTCGTAGTAGTAAAACCGGTTTTTGTATTTGATGATTTTGTTTTCTAAAGGAATATTAAATTTAATAAATGTGTCAAGATCATTCGTTTCACTATTCTGGATCATTTTCATCCTAATAAATTAACCTGATACATTTATTTTACTTTAAATAAGCTATTTAGTGGTGTTGGTAAAAGGGTGGGAATACTGAATTTTCATAAGATTTCAAGTTAAAATTTACCTAGCAAAAAATAAAAACTTTTCAAATCTGAAGATATCACACGATTCTGCACATAGAACTACATCATTAATACCATGGGCCGATTTTTCAAACTCAAAAAAAAAAAATTCGCCTCCGTATGACACACCCTAATGTTATACTCGACAACGGGACTTTGTTATACTCGATATTGCGGCTTTGTTATACTCGATCAGGGGACTTTCTTATACTCGATGGGGGGCCTTTGTTATACTCGATTAGGGGCCTTTGTTATACTAGATCAGGGGATTTTGTTATACTCGATTAGAGGCCTTTTTTGGACTCGATCAGGGGCCTTTGTTATACTTGAGTAGGGAGCTTTGTTATACTCGATCAGGGGACTTTGTTATACTCGATAAGGAGGCTTTGTTATACTCGATGAGGGGACTTTGCTATACTCGACCAGGGAACTTCGTTATACTCGAGCAGGGGGCTTTGTTATACTCGATTAGGGGACTTTGTTATACTCGACCAGTGAACTTTTTTATACTTGACAAATGGACTTTGTTATACTCGATGAGGGGCCTTTGTTATACTCGACCAGGGGACTTTGCTATAGTCGACCAGGGGACTTTGTTATACTCGATTAGGGGACTTTGTTATACTTGACCAGAATACTTTGTTATACTCGTCTAGGGGCTTTTTTATACTCGATCAGGGGACTTTGTTATATTCGATCAGGGGACTTTGTCTTACTCGATCAGGGCCCTTTGCTATACTCGACCGGGGGACTTTGTTATAAACGATCAGGGACTTTGGTATGCTCGATCTAGGGACTTTGTTATACTGGGCCAGGGAACTTTTTTATACTCGATAAGGGACTTTGTTACACTGGTCCAGGGGACATTTTTATACTCGATCAGGGGACTTTGTTATACTCGACCAGGGGCCTTTGTTATACTCGATTAGGGGACTTTGTTATACTCGATAAGGGAACTTTGTTATACTTGATAAGGGGAATTTGTTATACTCGATAAGGTGACTTTGTTATACTCGACCAGGAGACTTTGTTGTACTCGATAATGGGATTTTGTTATACTCGACCGGGGGACTTTGTTACAATCGATCAAGGGTCTTTGGTATGCTCGATCTAGGGACTTTGTTATTCTGGGCAAGGGGGCTTTTTTATACTCGATCAGGGGACTTTGTTACACTGGACTAGAGGATATTTTTATCCTCGATCAGGGGACTTTGTTACACTGGACCAGAGGACATTTTTATACTCGATTAGGGGACGTAGTTATACTCGATTAGGCGACTTTTGTTACACTCGATCAGGGGATTTTGTTATACTCGACCAGGGGCCTATTTATACTCGATTAGGGGACTTTGTTATACTCGATAAGGGGAATTTGTTATTCTCGATAAGGGGACTTTGTTAGACTCGAATAGGGGACTTTGTTAGACTCGAATAGGGGACTTTGTTTTACTCTACCAGGGGACTTTGTAATACTCGATTAGGCGGCTTTGTTATACTCGAACAGGGGACTTTCTTATACTCGATGTGGGGCCTTTGTTATACTCGATAAGGGGCCTTTGTTATACTAGATCAGGGGACTTTGTTATACTCGATTAGAGGCCTTTTTGGACTCGATTAGGGGACTTTGTTATACTCGAGCAGGGGGCTTTGTTATACTCGAGCAGGGGGCTTTGTTATACTCGATTAGGGGACTCTGTTATACTCGATCAGGACGCTTTGTTATATTCGATCAGGGGACATTGCTATACTCGACCAGGGGACTTTGTTATACTCGAACAGGGGACTTTGTTATACTCGACCAGGGGACTTTGTTATACTCGATCAGAGGCCTTTGTTATACTAGATCAGGGGACTTTGTTACACTCGATTAGGGGCCTTTTATGGACTCGATGAGGGGCCTTTGTTATACTCGATCAGGAGACTTTGTTATACTCGATCAGGTGACTTTCTTATACTCGAGCAGGGGGCTTTGTTATATTCGATTAGGGGACTTTGTTATACTCGAACCAGGGGACTTTTTTATACTTGACCAATGGACTTTGTTTTACTCAATGAGGGACCTTTGTTTTACTCGATCAGGAGACTTTGTTATACACGACCAGGAGACTTTGTTATACGCGATGAGGGGATATGTTATTCTCGATCAGAGGACTTTGTTATACTCATATAGGGGACTTTGTTATACTCGATTTGGGGCCTTTGTTATATTTGATGAGGGGGTTTTGTTATACTCGGTTTGTTATACTTGATCAGGGGATATGTTATACTCGATCAAAGGGACTTTACCTGATATACTCAGTAGAGGGACTTTGTTATACTCGATCAAGGGATTTTGTTATACTCGGTAAAGAGGGACTTTGTTATATTCGATCAGGGGATTTTGTTATACACGACCAGGGGACTTTGTTATACGCGATCAGGGGACTTTTTTATACTCGACCAGAGGACTTTGTTGTACTCGATCATTGGATATGTTATACTCGATCAGGGGACTTTGTTATACTCGATTAGGGGCCTTTGTTATACTTGATGAGGGGGGTTTTGTTTTACTCGACCAGGGGACTTTTTATACTTGATCAGGAGACTTTGTCATACTAGATCAGTGGACTTTCCTATATTTGACCAATGGACTTTGCTATACTCGACGAGGGGTCTTTGTTATACTCGATCAGGGGACTTTGTTATACTCGACCAGGGGACTTTGTTGTACTCGATCAGGGGACTTTGTCATATTCGACCAGAGGACTTTGTTATATACGATCAGGGGATATGTTATACTCGAACAGAGAACTTTGCTATACTCGATCAAGGGACTTTGTTATACTTGATCAGAGGACTTTGTTATACTCGACAAGGGGCCTTTGTTATGCTCGATTAGAAAACTTTGTTATACTCGACCAGGGGACTTTGTTATACTCCACCAGGGACTTTGTTATACTCGATTAGGGGATATGTTATACTCGACAACGGGACTTTGTTATACTCGATAATGCGGCTTTGTTATACTCGATCAGGGGACTTTCTTATACTCGATGAGGGGCCTTTGTTATATTCGATTAGGGGCCTTTGTTATACTAGATCAGGGGACTTTGTTATACTCGATTAGAGGCCTTTTTTGGACTCGATCAGGGGACTTTGTTATACTCGAGCAGGGAGCTTTGTTATACTCGATCAGGGGACTTTGTTATACTCGATCAGGAGGCTTTGTTATACTCGATGAGGGGACTTTGCTATACTCGACCAGGGGACTTCGTTATACTCGAGCAGGGGGCTTTGTTATACTCGATTAGGGGTCTTTGTTATACTCGATCAGGAGGCTTTGTTATACTCCATCGGGGGACTTTGCTATACTCGACCAGGGGACTTTGCTATAGTCGACCAGGGGACTTTGTTATACTCGCTTAGGGAACTTTGTTATACTCGACCAGGGACTTTGTTATACTCGATTAGGGGACTTTGTTATACTCGATTAGGGGAGTTTGTTATACTCGATGAGGAGGCTTTGTTATACTCGACCAGGGGACTTTGCTATAGTCGACCAGGGGACTTTGTTATACTCGATTAGGGGACTTTGTTATACTCGATCAGGGGACTTTGTCTTACTCGATCAGGGCCCTTTGCAATACTCGACCGGGGGACTTTGTTATAAACGATCAGGGGACTTTGGTATGCTCGATCTATGGACTTTGTTATACTGGGCCAGGGAACTTTTTTATACTCGATAAGGGACTTTGTTACACTGGTCCAGGGGACATTTTTATACTCGATCAGGGGACTTTGTTATACTCGATCAAGGGACTTTTGTTACACTCGAGCAGGGGACTTTGTTATACTCGACCAGGGGCCTTTGTTATACTCGATTAGGGGACTTTGTTATACTCGATAAGGGAACTTTGTTATACTCGATAAGGGGAATTTGTTATACTCGATAAGGGGACTTTGATAGACTCGAACTGGGGACTTTGTTATACTCGACCAGGGGACTTTGTTGTACTCGATAATGGAATTTTGTTATACTCGATCAGGGGACTTTGTTATACTCGATCAGGGGGCTTTGTTATACTCGATCAAAAGCCTTTGTTATACTCGATCAGGGGAGTTTGTTATACTCGATCAGGGGACTGTGTTATACTTGATCAGGAGGCTTTGTTATACTCGATCAGGGGATTTTGTTATACTCGACCAGGGGACATTGTTATACTCGATCAAGGGACTTTGTTATACTCGAACAGGGATCTTTTTTATAGTTGACCAATGGACTTTGTTATACTCGATGAGGGGCCTTTGTTATACTCGATGAGGGGACTTTGTTATACTCGACC
>NW_024732471.1:0-7328 GCF_018991925.1 Homarus americanus | reverse complement strand
AGCGTAATGGTTGAATAGATGGCCGAAGAGCTTCTCCAGACTGTGGATCAGGCAGTGGATGTGGAGGAGAGGCCGTCCCAACAGCCTTTCAAACTCGGCGATGAAACCGTGATTATAGCCACTCAGTTTGTTGCAACCGTCGCTAAGGGCAACCAGGAGGTCGGTGGTGTCAATACCGCGCTCCTCCAGGAAGGCCAGCAGGCTGGTGGCCAGGTCTACCCCCTTTCCCCCCACCGGGACCAGGTGACCAAGGAACTCCTCACCAGGGAAGCCGATCACTGCACAGTCTTCCCTCTTTTCCAAGGCGAATCTCTTGTGGTTCTTCTCACCTACACCAGTCACTATCTTGTTCTCATTGATCCTCTCATCTACCATGAGACCTCTGACCTTGAATCCCCTGAACTTTTTTTTTTCTGTTCTCGTGACCTCTTCCTGACTCTCTCCACTTTCTTCCAGTTAGTCACTTTAGACTTGTCCCCTTCAGTTATGATGTTGTCTGCAGCTCTGATGGTGTTTGCGATGTGAGCCACTGCATCAATGGATACCTTGAACCTGTCAGCAGTTTCTCCGATCCTGTCCTCGGCTTCTTTCTCCCTTTTCCTTTTCTCTGATCTTGCTCTCCTGTCGACCATAGCCTTGAACTCATTTTCATTGACATCCTTATAATCACTATCTTCTTCCTGAGCACTGTCATCCACTGCCGACACTTTACACGACATTCTCTCCATCTCCTCCTACCGACGTCATCTTCGCCCTTGCCCTTTCTGCCTTTTCTTCATTTGGCAGTCACAATTTTGTCAACGCTATCAATGCAGCCCTCCCTTCCCGGTTTCCTCTGGGCTGCCAGGAAGCTTTTCTCTCGTTCGTGCACTTTGCTGTCGTCTGCCACATCAAACAACTTCTCAGCTATATCCTCGAACCTCATCTTCAGCTTCCCGTTCTTCGTTTTCCTCCTTTTCTGTTTCTGTCCATTTCCCTTCATCATCATCGTCTCCCTCCGCATCCTCCACAGGTCGTGGACTCTCATTTTCACCCTGATTTCAGAGATAGTGGGGACAGTGGCCTTCCTATACACATCCAGTACCTTCTCAGTCACCTTGTTGGTGGCATCCATATAATCAAAAGCATTTGTTCTTCTCCTTAACCTCTCGTTTTCTGCTTCATAAGCCAGGGCACTTCCAACTTCCTTGTTCAGAGGCAACTTGTTAGATGGCAGAGGCATCCGAACCCCGAACACCTTATCGTTACCCTGGCGCAGCTGAGTGTTGCGGCCCTTTGAACTAACTGCAAAACAACAAAGAAAAAACAACTTTCAGCACTTCAATATCACCACCTATTGAACAATATTTTATTCAAAAGTACGGACTGAGATTTTGTCCTTAACTGTCCAAGTCAAGCTACTTGGGCTGAATTCGTTGATCAGTCCTGGGACGAATATTACCAACGGCGTGAATAGATTCCGTGGAATAAATTCAGGGCATTCCCGTCCAGGGAGCCTCAACAAACTCTGTAAATATTGCCATTGGCCTGCCATTGGCACATATACGGAGTTTGGTAATGTTCCATGAGCGGAAATGTCCTGAATTCATTCCACGGAATCTATCCACGCCGTTGGTAATATTGGGCCCTGGTTTTCGAAATATACGTATGTGGTGACTTGCAGCAAAAATATCGGCATAATTTGTAGCACATTGAGTTGTAAAACAATAGCATATTATGAACCAGTGTACACAGTAGTCGAATAATCCAATTCAATAACTTGATTTTAACAGGTTGTGCCACATTGCCAGTCCCTTTATTATTTACAGTTTTTTCGCGTTTTTCATGCCAAACCCAAAAGTATCCACAAACCTTCTAATGCAATGATGTAAAAAACTCAAACATATTCGGAACCAGCGTGGCCGATAGACAAATAATCCAACCCAAGCCACTTGATTTTGAAAACTTTTGCAAAACTGTCACTCCCTACTGCTCACTAGTCTCCTCACTACTTATCACAACAAATATTTTTTCGAAAGTTTGTTATTCAAGAAGTTTATTTTCCTTAATGATCTGAAGTGTCTATGATTTTCGAATCAATGACCATCCGAAACATTTCAAACAAATTGAATCATTCGATGAAAGAACTTTCGAACAAAGATAACTAATGTTGGAAGTTTATCACAAACAAGAATGATGATCTCACAATTTTTCTCAAAGCAGAAGATATGAAGCTAACGTATGGTAACGAAACATACCGTAATGATCTTTGGGAAATTTGGGTAAAGTTAGGTTAGTTTTGGTAGCTTCGTATCATCAATAAATGATTGGTTTTGGACTCTTGGAGTTCAGTCGTGGTACTATTTTTAACATTACTTTCCCTAAAACGAGACCGCGCGACACCTTGGCGCGGTGCATGGACGCTCACCGCTCTCTGTGACTTTATTAATTGTATTGGTAATTTAATGCAGCGCGTTATATGATGAATTTACACGCTGTGATCACACACAGAAGACCTCCTGGGAAAAAGCTGGATACATATGGTGAAGTGTTTACTAAGTGTCTTAACGGTGAAGGAAAGTGGCAGGACACCGGGTGCACAATGCCTTCTTGAGGAGTCAGGTAAGACGCTGTTGTTGTGTTTTAAAGGAACAATAAAAAATCTTGTATCTTTAATGGGAAAAATTTCCTCAACTTGGTGTTAAGGCTGGAACACACTCGTTAAATATTAGCCTTTTCGTTTTCCCTTGTTCGTGTTAAGAATAAAAACTGTGTGTTCTGCTCGGACCGCCATCTTGGACCGCCAAGTTCGCGTTCCTCCTCCCCGTTTATTTTTTTTCTTCTGTATTATCGTTTCGGTCATCCAGCGAATTTGCGGATTTTAAGTTCCCAACGTTATATTGGGTTAGGGTAGGATTTAATCAGGGTTTTTCGATGGTTTTGGGGTATTATTTTACTTTCGCACATAGCGTGGGTGCGTTCATAGTATAAGCTTGTTTGGTATATATTACTAAAATTATCTTTGTATTTGGCATAATACCCAGAGTTTATTGATTGGTTGAGCATGTATGCATATTATTTAGAGTAACTCGGCAACAATTTTGATCTGATAATTGTGTGATTTTGTTTGTTTACGTTTATAAGTGAAAATGGACTACTAAATGTTTAAAATGATTGAACTTAAACTTTTGGGTGGGATTTTGGGGAAATGTCATGTAGGCGTCCGTGTTTTTGGTGAAGATCAGTTGAAGGTCAAGGGGATGCGATATATAAATTGTGATCATAGATACAATCGAAATAAAAAACTAAGAATAATTCGGACTAAATTGGCAAGTTATATCATTATTAAGAGTTGCTGTCAATGTGAGGCGTTTTTTAAGAATACATTAACCCAGTTCCGCCCGGTGTTGTGCCCCAGGAGTAACTCACCCTATACTGGTGCAGTTTCTAGACAGGTTAGCGTAGACACGAGCCTGCAGCTGGAGCGGAGGTCTTACGCGGTGCCACAGAACCTCCGCCTTGGTGATATTAGTTTCCTCCTGTGACTTCGGTTAATCCATCTTCAGTGTCCGGTTATACCCTTCTTGTGACCCGTTATACCTCTTCCTGTGTCCGGTTATACCCCCTCATGTGACCCGTTATACCCCCTCCTGTATCGGGTTATACCCCGTCATGTGACCCGTTATACCCCCTCCTGTATCGGGTTATACCCCTTCATGTGACCCGTTATACCTCCTCCTGTGCCTCTGTTATAACCCAACTATGAGCGGCAGTAACCATGACTGTTATCATTACATTACAGAAAAGGTGATAGTGATAATAACTTTCCCTGGCGCAATGTTGCAGGTATATATACAGTTTTAAATACCATGTGACCCAAACGTTCACTTGCAATAATACTGAAAAACTATTTATATTTCGTATATTGGAAACAAATATATTTATGATATTACTGTGTATATAATATATAAATGTTTTACACACACGTCAAAGTGACACCAGGATACAAGACTCGTGGCTCTTATGGTTACTGGGGCCAGATTTCAGCATCAATAATCTGTTTATGTCTTCCCGTTCAAGAATATACTTTAAACTAAACTAGACTAGAATTCAGAATAACATAGCAAATTAAATTACCGCATACAATTAACTTCAATGCATGTATACTATGTTGGTTCCTAGTGGCTACTGTACTTGCATATTATATTAAGCACGTGTTATTGTTGAAAATAAAGAAACAAAAAAACAAACAGATCAGGAGTGACAAACGATAACTATGTTGTGTTGTAAGAGAAACAATTGAGACCCTTCAGCTGTGTGTAAATGAGGTAGAAAGTCAGTCAAGATCAGCAAACTAGGACTTGGTCACAATACTGTTACTATTAAGATTTAGCTCATAGATGTTCACTATCTCTGGCTGAAATATGGCGTGGATATGAGCATGTACCTCAGAAGTGTTCGGAAGGTAATATTTTAGGAGGATGGACCTCCACTGCCAAAGGTGGATAACTCCTTCAACAAAAACACGTCTGAGTTGGTGGCAGACTCAGACCTAAAAGTGGGTCCCTTGTATCCCACTGCAGTTTTTAATTCAGAGAACTGATGAACGACTCAAAATTATGAAGTCTGTCTCTGAGTCACCTGTTTCGTGCACTTTAGATATATCAGAAACACCACCATACAAAACTACCACGAAAAGTCTGAATGAATAACGTTGAAATCTATATCATCCTTACCTACAAGATCCTCAAGTGTAGATGTCAAATATTGCCAGTAGTGGCAAGAGCATTTTCTCCACAACTGTACGGAATATTGAGAAGCTTTTGCGTTAGTGAGAGCTAAAAGCTTGGAGAGACCAGTAACTTGTCTCGGGTCGTTTCCTTCAACTGGTAAGGAGGTGAGGGCGAGAGGGCAAGACTGGTCAACTAAATCGTGGACCAGTCTTGCCATACTTGTGACACTGATCGTATTTCTTTAATCTTTTCGTTCCATTTGCGACCACATGTTTACGACCTCACGATTGTCTGAACTTCTGTTCGACTTTTGGAAACTACGACTACTTGTACACATGTGTCAGAGTTCTCAGTTAAGACTTGGACAACACAATGTTCTGTGGTAAAGAGTACCAAGTATCTTCGTTATAAACAGGTAAAAATATAAGATATGATAGAGTAAAGCATCGACAAGCTACATGTTTTGTCTATTATGATAGTCATCAGGTACGAGTCGATAAATGAGACGTCCAGATATTACCAGGTGCTATCACAGAAACCCTCCAACAACTTGGTGTGTTAAGTGAGGTACTGTTTGGTTAGGTATATGTATATATATATATATGTGTGCGTGTATACAAGTTGCTGGTCCAGTCCAGTCCAGTATACTGTACGTGTCAGAAAACAGAGGAGGACAAGTGATCTCGGGCCCTTCGTGCCCGGTGAAAGTTTGAACGCTTGTGCTTGGCTAGCGTACAGCGAATGAGGGTGCGGCAAGTCTGTAGACTTGCATGGTTAATTCGGGTGCGCCAAGTCCGTAGACTTGCATCGTTTTCCATCGTAAATAAAATTGTTAACCAACATATGTAATTAGTTGGGTTCTTTTCATGATTTTCACTGCCGATGAAAAAAGACAAAAGCCGTTTCCGCTACCCAGAACATATACACACGGCTAGTCCTATAGTATCTTAGACAAGTGATTGTGGGCCCTTCGTGCCCAGTGGCGAGTCCGGTGGTACAGTTTACAGAGGCGTGAAAGTTCGAACTCTCGTGCTTGGCTAGCGTACAGCGACATCGTTTTCCAGATGGTCGTGGTTGTTGTAATTATGGTCGTGGTTGTTATAATCATGGTCTTGGTTGTTACAATCATGGTCGTGGTTGTTATAATCATAGTCGTGGTTATGATCATAGTCGTGGATGTTATAATCATGGTCGTGGTTGTTATATTCATGGTCGTGCTTGTTATAATTATATTCGTGGTTGTTATAATCATGGTCGTGGTTGATATAATCATGGTTGTGATTGTTATAATCATGGTCGTGGTTGTTATAATCATAGTCGTGGTTATTATAATCATAGTCGTGGTTGTTATAATCATGGTCGTGATTGTTATAGTCATGGTCGTGGTTATATTCATGGTCGTGCTTGTTATAATCATAGTCGTGGTTGTTATAATCATAGTCGTGGTTGTTATAATTTTGGTCGTGGTTGTTATAATCATGGTCGTTGTTATAATCATATTCGTGGTTGTTATAATTATGGTCGTGGTTGTCATAATCATGGTTCGTGGTTGTTATAGTCATGGTCGTGGTTGTTATAATCATGGTCCTGGTTATTAGGTACTGTAAGATTCTAGTATACTATTGTTATAATCATATTCGTGGTTGTTATAATTATGGTCGTGGTTGTCATAATCATGGTTCGTGGTTGTTATAGTCATGGTCGTGGTTGTTATAATCATGGTCCTGGTTATTAGGTACTGTAAGATTCTAGTATACTATAGGAAGGAATAGAATAAAAGTTAGAAAAATTAGTTAAAGAAATATTCGCCATAAGGAGAGGGTAAAATCATAAAAAAAATTATTATGAATCACCGATGATCATTCCGAGATAAATTATATTATGAAGAGAAGTGACCTTGATTCTGGTTAGATTAGTCACCATCCGCTTAAGTCATCACCTGTGTTAAGTCATCATAGTCGTCATGTGCGTTAGTCAGTTTTAGGCCCATCTCACACGACTGACCGACCATCGATGTTCTTTCCGCGCGAGGGTGTTACTTTTTAATGCATATTATTATTTACGCTGGTGGATGTAAGACCAGCTACCCTCACTGATGCAGCTATGGTCAATTTGGTGTTATACTTGTTTATAAATGCCTTCTAATCTGTCTCAAGTCTGTCCGTCCTGTCTATTATCATCCCAACTGCCTGTGGGGGAGTTGATCCTGTAGGTGCAGCAGCAGGTGGTGGTGATGGACTGTGGGCGAGTTGATCCTGTAGGTGCAGCAGGTGGTGGTGGTGGACTGTGGGCGAGTTGATCCTGTAGGTGCAGCAGGTGGTGGTGGTGGACTGTGGGGGAGTTGATCCTGTAGGTGCAGCAGCAGCAGCAGGTGGTGTTGGTGGACTGTGGGGGAGTTGATCCTGTAGATGCAGCAGCAGCAGGTGGTGGTGGTGGACCGTAGGGGAGTTGATCCTGTAGGTGCAGCAGCAGCAGGTGGTGGTGGTGGACTGTGGGGGAGTTGATCCTGTAGGTGCAGCAGCAGCAAGTGGTGGTGGTGGACTGTGGGGGAGTTGATCCTGTAGGTGCAGCAGGTGGTGGTGGTGGACTGTGGTGGAGTTGATCCTGTAGGTGCAG
>NW_024732470.1:0-10146 GCF_018991925.1 Homarus americanus | reverse complement strand
AAAAATTATTCAATACACTCATCCAACCAAATCAATAATCAAAGTAAACCTATACGGCACTACCCCAAAGGAAACAGAAATCAACCCCGACACGAACCTAGCACACTCCCCTCAACCTCCCGACTCCCCCACACACAGTCACGTAACTGCCCTTCCCTCATTTGCATACACAACACTCATACCACCACCTCGCTCACTGTCACTCGAAAATTTAGACCATCTCTGCACCCCAGAATTTCCATCTTTAAGTATTAAACAGACCAAACACTCCCCTCCCACCTCCCTTATATTAATATCTTCCCTATAACCACACCCAACAATTTCCCCCCAAATTAAACCTAACCTCTCCTTAACCCTCACCCAACGATTCCCACCCAACCTAACCAAATCAACCTAACCTAATAACCTATCCTCTCCTCAGCCCACACCCACCGATTCCCACCTAACCTAACCCAATCAACCTAACCTAACTTAAGACCAATTCTCTCCTCCCCCCCCCTCACTCCAAACCCCACGCCACCAACTCAAACTCAAGACCACCCAAAAAAAAAGAAAGAAAAGACCCTAACAATCCCCCAAAATTAAAAACCTAACATACCCAGCCGTTACTAGCAATCCCACACAAAATAAAAAATAACCATTCTACCATTAACTAACCACACCCTATCACTCCTCCCAAAACAAATACCTAACTTACCCATCCCATACTAACTCAGATGACATGTACGTTTCCCTTAGCCAATAAGGTCGGTGAGAGTTCCACAGTGCCTGTACGCAAGCCCTCTCCCTCAGGCTGGAGGGTGTACGCAAAGCAGCGCCAACTGCGAACGACATTGAACGCCTCTCTTAGCCAACAAGGTCGGGGAGGGGTGCAATGTACCTGTACACAAACCCTCTCCCTCAAGAATGGGGCCAGAACTCACAATACCTGCAAGAAAGAGAGAATGCAATAATTAACCCAACTCTGCCAACCACTAACAAAACCTACAATCCTCCCAAAAGAAAAACTTAACCCACCCAACCTTACTCACAACCCCTCTTAGAAATCAATACCTACAATCCTCCCAAGATAAAAACTTAATATACCCGACCTTTCTAACAAGCCCCTTTGACCCTCCTAATAAAAAAAAAAGAAAATAAATAAATAAAATAAATAAAAAAATAAATAAAAACATATGACGCAATACCTTCATTTGTAATCTACCATATAAAATAACTTACAGAACCTCTAAGCCCATACTCTCCTCTCCTCCCCCCTCCTCCGGACAACCGAACCATACCTGACCTTATAACATTATCCTAACCCTCCCTCTCTCCCCTTACATTTACATGCAAACACATACACACTCACACAACAACCCCCCTTAAGCAATTTTAATTCACCTTAAATTAACATACAACCGCCACCCCCATCAATCCCCAAACACAAACTCCCCCCCTCCCTCAACCAATCTCCAAACACAACATCCCCCCCCCGCCAGACAAAGCCACCTTACCAAAATCGACCTAACTCAAGACTGAAACCTAACAACCTATATCTCACTCTCATCTCCGTTCACAATTTGACATAGCTCAAATCTGCCTCCTGCCATTACTAAACAACTCTCCTACGATACACTCATCCTTCCTCACTACGAATACTTTGACATTTCAAACTCAAAGATTCTAAACTCTTCCTCCAACTCTCTCCATTTCTCTCTGACATAGCTAAAAGACCCACAACTCTCAGAACCTAATCAAACATACCCAACGTCTGTGACATCCAATTCTTAATAAAATTGACCTAACTCTAGACTGAAACCACTCAACCTATATCTCATTCTCGTCTCCGTTCATAATTTGACAAAAAGCTCAAATCTGTCTGCCGCTATTACTAAAAACTCTCCTACGATACGCTCATCCTTCCTTACTATGAATACTTTGACATTTCAAGCTCAAAGATTAAAAAACCCTTCCTCCAACTCGCTCCGTTCCTCTTTGACATAGCTCAAAGACTTTACCTTCATCTCTCTCCAAACAACCCTACGACTAGCAAAATTTCTATATTTTCACCTTCTCTGTTTGATTTGATCGTGTGCTGCCTGTGCGTCCGTCCACCTGCGTTTCTCGGCTTGCGCCGCCGCCGTGGCGGGGCGGTTCTTCCTACGTTTTACCAACACTGCCTGCTAGGACGCCAATCAGAACACCCGCGTTGGCCCTTTGCTTGCCCGGACCTGCTCCCGCCCTCCCTCTGCCTCGTCCTGATTGTTGTTGTTGCACCCTCACGGGCATTTTGCCTACCCCCTCACGCAAGCGGTGTTTAGCCACTGCACCTGTTCTCTCCTTCTAAAATTCACTTCCATCCTATCTTTATTCTTCCTCTGAACCTCCTTCCCCCCTGTCACTAGCATTTTTCTAGTTCTAGGCGAAGCCACACCAGGACCACCTGTAGTAGCAACCACAACAACATGACTGGACGAGGCAAAGGAGGCAAGGGACTTGGAAAGGGTGGCGCCAAGCGTCATCGTAAGGTGCTTCGTGACAGCATCCAGGGTATCACCAAGCCCGCCATTCGTCGTCTAGCTCGGCGTGGAGGTGTTAAACGTATATCCGGCCTTATCTACGAGGAGACCCGCGGCGTCCTCAAGGTGTTTCTGGAGAACGTCATCCGTGACGCCGTCACCTACACCGAGCACGCAAAAAGGAAGACCGTCACCGCCATGGATGTGGTGTATGCCCTGAAACGGCAGGGCCGCACCCTTTATGGTTTTGGTGGTTAATCAACCTGATGGACGGGCGCACACCACCACCACCACCACGACAAACAAATATACGGACCTAATTTTAGGTCCACATTTAAATCGCTAAAGAGTTGGTTAGACACTGAGTAAATCGTTGAAAATATATCCAATCACATGATCCTCTCTAATTCTGGACGTGTGGTATGAGTATAGGTTGTGTGTGAACGTGTTGGAACCACTTCCTAATAATTGTCAGTCAGTCAGTCAGTCAACATTCACCTAACCTCCAGGTACCTCACCTAACTTCCTGTAGCATCACCGAACCTCACGAAATGTAACCCAATGTAGTTTATAATCTATCCTAACATGACATAACATAACCACGCACTATATTACTTCGGTAAGAGTAATGAGTTTTAATACGCAAAGTTGCAGTTATCATTCATTCATACATACATACATACATACATACATAACATGCTAGTGGCAGGGGGGGATTGAAGTGAATTTTAGGAGGATAGAATAGGTGCAGTGGCTAAACAGCGCTTGCGTGAGGGACTTTAAGCAGCAACTCGCCTGGATGCGGCAGGATAGAGTCAGGTCAAGCGTCCGGTGCATGTTGGGTTCCGCCATGGTTTCTCAGTGTTTGGTCGGCTTGATTGTGTGTGTTGTTTTCTTGTTTGGAGGAAATGTCTTGGTATTCTTCTTCTTGGCTTGAAGTTGATTTTCTTCTAACTCTTCTCCTCTTGTTGTTCGTCTTCCTCGTGTCTGCTATCATTCTGTAAAGACTCTATATATGTATGTAGGTATGAGTGAGTAACAGTTGCCGGTTACAGTGATACTTCATATTGGCTGGTGTTGTACTGTATGGCTTCGGTATTTCTTAATATACAAACGGCACCGTTAGGGGATTGAGGTATTTAAAAACCAGCCTACATTACTTATATATAGAAATAAATAATGTGGCTTGGACAATAATGACGACTACTCTCTCCTACCTTCCCCAAACAAGGGCTTTTCGAAAGTATACATTGGACACAAATGACTTAGAACATCATACATTGGTGGTTTAACAAAAGCCCTCATTAGAGAAAGGTGAAGGAGCACACAGTGAACATACAGATTAATGTTTGCACGCGTAGATCATGTAAGGTGAGATGTTAAACACCAGACACGTAGTGTAGTAACTCCCTCACAGATGGCGTTATGAGGGGCCTGATGATGTAGCAGTTACCTCACAGATGGTGTTATGAGGAAAGTCACATGATGATGCTGTAGCAAAACATTCACTACGTGGTGTCGTAGCATCTTGGGGACACCACGTGGTCGACATGACTCACTCATTCAAGTGGGTGAGGTGTGGTCCCAGGCCTCTCTATCGTGGAGTCTCAGGGGAAGTATAACTGGGTACCTGGGACCTCACTGTGTGAAGGTGGTTAGCTAGCTTGGGTAAGACTCAACTGCCGAGTTGTTTTTCACTGAGTTAAGCACTGTTCACCACTATTCATCACTGGTTCCATTCCTTTGCCAAATGAGATAGTACCTTATGGCAAGAACTTGTTGATAGTCCGGTGGGGAGGAGGGTTCAGGGGAGTGAGTTGGTATGGGCCAACATATAAATAATAATAATAATAATAATATTTAACGGTTTATTGAAAGAGCTTGGCAGCCAGAAGGCTGAAAATATACAGTTACATATTTGGGGAATGGGTTACGAATTACAAATAATATACAAGTAACATGAGTGACACAAATAAGACATATAATAGCTAGCTGGGGAAAAGCTCAAACTACAGTTCATTTCAACATAGTGACAGTGCAAGGAGTAGTGTTTACTGGGAGTGAGTACACTGATTTATTACAAGTTATCGATAATTTTTACAATGGTTGGGACTGGGCTGTTCTTATAGAGATCAGTTCGTGCACGTATGGGCTGGATGCGGTTGTGGTGTCGAAGAGCAATTCTCGGACTAGGGATCTCAGGTGGTAGTAGGAGCCGGTGTCGGGGATGGTGTAGAAGCTTCTTACCAAATTTGCAGATGGGGTCGTGGTGATGGTCAGTGAGAGTCTAAAGGGTCAGTGTGTTGAGCGCTTCTTGATATGTGGAGTAGGAAGGGTAGAGAATAATCTTGCATGGCCTCTTTTGCACTTTTTCGAGGTGTTTACGTTGTGTGGCATTTAGGGAGGAAGACCAGGTGGAGGAGGCATAGGTGAGCTTGGGAAGTATGAATGTTGTGTAAACACTGAGGAGCTCGTGTGCAGGAACACCGAGGGACTTGAGTCGGCGTAGGAGGTGGAGACAGAAACTGGAGGATTTGATAACTTCACTGACGTGTGGTTTCTAATTTAGTTTGTTGTCTATATGTATGTGTGTGTGTGTGTGTGTGTGTGTGTGTGTGTGTATATACTACTGTACTTTTTAGATCCTCCTACGCAACCTAACCTATTATAGTTAAGTATAGTAGGCTATACACTATTTTGTTAGTATGTGTTATAAAATGAAATTGCATGTTATTATTATTAATATTATTATTATTAATATTATTATTATTATTATTATTATTATTATTATTAGTAGTAGTAGTAGTATTATTATTATTATTGTTATTATTATTACATGCTAATATAATAATAAGTTGCCCGCCAGATTTCCTCAGAGATGGGAGGAGCACATTGGCGGCGGTGTTGTTTATACTCCGCCCGATTACTGATTCCTATTCCCCGAGCCAGAGCTGGCGGGCGGCGTGTTATGTGCCACGTTTTGTTTCCCATTGGGCGTACCGCTCAGCTGGGGAGTAGGAGATTTCATAAAAAGAAAGTTTGAGTGGAGAGCACACCTTTTCCTTCACATACAGTTATCTTAGACCATCTACTAGTATAATAGTTTGCACAAAAATACTCTACACTCTTTCTAGGTTATTGTTATGTTTTTTTTTTTTTTTTTGATTTTTCATCAGATTGTGCATTCAACTAATATACACTATTAGTGTGTTTATTATTATGTTTTATAGTATTATTTCGTATAATATTGGGTAACACAATTATAGTCACTAATATACACTATTAGTGTGTTTATTATTATGTTTTATAGTATTATTTCGTATAATATTGGGTAACACAATTATAGTCACTAGTATAGTTTATTATTGGGGTTTATAGCAGTTTGTGGTCTAATAGTATCATGCTTTATGAGTGGTGTTCTATGTAGTGATGATTAGGCAATAAAATATGCTTTTGGTGTTTATAGCAGTTTTTGTGGTCTACTAGTATCATGCTTTATGGGTGGTGTTCTATGTAGTGATGATTAGGCCATAAAATATGCTTTTGGTTTATTGCTAACAAAATATACTTTGCTCTACCGCTGTCGTGCAAAACATGGTGAAACTTACATACACCGTTAATAAAGTATTCATGGAAGAAGAAGAAGAAGAAGAAGAAGAAGAAGAAGAAGAAGTACGAGGAAGAATTGTGGAGGGAATGAACAGTGAGACAATGTAAAGCCTCCAGGATGGCGGCAGCGTTTCTGTTATTAATATATAATAAGACAATAGGAAAATATGTTGTTGTCTCTACCTGTATTATTACCTTTGCGATAGCATGGTTCAATTTTTGGAGGACAGAGGAAGGAGCAGGAGGTTAGGAAGGGAGAGATAGTGTCTGTGATCCTCGGGTCACCACTCCTCGGATTGTGTCAGTTCAAGTTTAGAAGCTCCAACAACTTTCCTGAATACGAATTCGCAACCTTTCGATTTACAACAGGTACCTACTTACTGCTACAGTAGGTGAACAGGGACCAAGGGGGCTAGGAATAGTGTCCAAACAACTTGCTCCTGCCTGCCTGTGTGATGTAGTCGTGGCCAGAATTAGGTTAGGATACAGACACATCTGGCAAGTTAGTAACGCTGTACCCATACCGGAACACTCAGCATGTAAACTTTGTGATACACCTTTAAAGCACTATATTATTGAATGTGACACTGTCAAAGACTTCAGGCCACCTCACTTATTGTATCTTGAACTATGTCATTACTTCATTGAGGACATTACATTCTTGCTGTTTAGCCCAAATTGGCTGGCTAGCCCACACTGATTAGTCTACAATTACAATATGACTCCAATGTATGCTGCTGGTAAATGTGTACTGTCAATGAACCAGAGTGAAAATAAGGTCGCCTCCCTTGCTGCTGCTGCTAAAGCTGCTGCTGCTTCTTGCGCCCTTCTAAGTCCCGTTTAAGTCCCCCACCCCAGGCCCCCGCAGTACCCCTTCACATCTACACCATTCAAAAACATTTACACTCAATTTGCACAGAGTGTTATCCTGCAAAACGTTGATGTCGTATATTTCTCTCTTTAAGTGATATCCTGTGGCTCCGAAAGGAGCCTGTTTGGTTAGGTTGTCTTGTGTGAACGAACCTTGGGTTCTTATTTCTTCTCTGTCTTCTTGGGGAGGAGCACAGCTTGGATGTTAGGAAGGACACCCCCTTGGGCAATGGTGACTCCAGACAGGAGCTTGTTCAGCTCCTCGTCATTGCGAATGGCAAGCTGAAGATGACGCGGGATAATGCAGGTCTTCTTGTTGTCGCGGGCGGCGTTACCGGCCAGCTCGAGCACTTCTGCTGCCAGGTACTCCATGACGGCTGCAAGGTACACAGGTGCACCTGCACCAACGCGCTCAGCATAGTTGCCCTTACGCAAGAGACGGTGGATTCTACCCACGGGGAACTGGAGTCCGGCCCTGCTAGAACGGGACTTTGACTTGCCCTTCACTTTGCCTCCCTTGCCGCGTCCTGACATGTTGCTGCTGCTGCTTTTCGTGATAGGAGTTAAATTTCCGCCCGCCACCTTGGTCTTTTATACCAAGCTCAGGATCAGGCCAGGTGGCCGTCTCGCGGACCCAACCAATGTAAGAGAGCCGTAGCTGCAGCCAGTCTGATCCTGAGCGGCCCGCTCGGTATATAAGGAAAAGTTAGTCGGGCCAGTTTTCAATTCTCTCGCTCGGCGCCACGAGTAACTGTGCCGCCATGCCTCCCAAAACTTCCGGAAAGGCTGCCAAGAAGGCTGGAAAGGCCCAGAAGGCCATTGCCAAGGGTGACAAGAAGAAGAAGCGCAGGAGGAAGGAAAGCTACAGCATCTACATCTACAAGGTACTGAAGCAAGTGCACCCCGACACAGGAGTCTCCTCCAAAGCTATGTCCATCATGAACTCTTTCGTGAACGACATCTTCGAGCGCATCGCTGCCGCGGCTTCCCGCCTGGCGCACTACAACAAACGCTCCACCATTACAAGTCGGGAAATCCAGACAGCTGTCCGACTCTTGCTGCCCGGTGAACTGGCCAAGCATGCCGTGTCTGAGGGCACCAAGGCTGTCACCAAGTACACCTCTTCCAAGTAAGAGGTTACTTGTGCACAACAAACACGCCATCCCACTACTACAACTTAATCGGCTCCATCGGAGCCACAGTTACATGTTAAAGAGACAGTTACCGACAGTGATATATTGAGAGGGAAATAAAAAAAAAAAAAAATTATAATAATCTGCATTCTCTATTGGCGTAGAAACCGGACTAAATCGAAACATAATAAATAAATAAATAAATTCTGCGTGGAGTGACATACATGGAGTGTGTTTGGGCTTCATTTCATGTTTGCAGCACGCCTAATTCATGTAAACAATTTATTTTATTTTATTGTATTTTATTGTATTTTCTTTTATTTTATTTATTTATTTACTTACTTATTCTTTATACATTTATTTGTTACTAGCTCTTGTTTGTTGCACCCACCCACCTCCCGAATTGATGACCTACTATACATTCGTGCCTGCACGAATGTTACCAACTTACCGTTAGGCGATTTGGGTAACCGAAATTAACGCTCTCCTACCACCAACCATTTCGATTGTCATGACAATTATCTTCAGAACAGTTCTTTGGCCCTGAGAAGGGCCGAGTTATAGATGTCTGGTAGGTTTTGTTGTGCTTTTTCTTTTTCCCCCAGGAAGAGGACTTAAGCACGCTCTCCGCGGATGCGCCGGGCCAGCTGGATGTCCTTGGGCATGATGGTAACGCGCTTGGCGTGAATGGCACACAGGTTGGTGTCCTCGAAAAGACCCACCAGGTAAGCCTCAGAGGCTTCCTGCAGAGCCATGACGGCAGACGACTGGAAGCGCAGGTCAGTCTTGAAATCCTGGGCGATCTCACGCACCAGGCGCTGGAAGGGCAGCTTCCTGATGAGTAGCTCTGTGCTCTTCTGGTAGCGACGGATCTCACGAAGGGCGACGGTTCCGGGCCTGTAACGATGGGGCTTCTTGACACCACCGGTGGCTGGGGCGGACTTGCGAGCTGCCTTGGTGGCAAGCTGCTTCCGTGGAGCCTTGCCTCCAGTGGACTTGCGGGCAGTCTGTTTAGTACGGGCCATCTCGACGACGAAATAGTCAATACGGGCGGCCCGGTTGTTGTTGTTGTATAGATTGTCGGACCGTAGTCCGACACGGGCCTTTGCCTATAGGCGGCCCGTTTGGTGGTTCCGGCTGGAGCTCCAGGAGCAGCCAGACCGGATTGGGATTGGAGGTAGTCCCACCTGCAGATTGGAGGGATACTGCAGGTTGCAAGTGTGAGCGGACCACCGATCAGTGGACGCTTACCACCGGCCCCCACTCTTGGACGTGGTCAGCCTCGGAGTGGCGCGCCCCCCGAACTGGGGTCCGCACTTGCTGGGAGAGGATGCTTTCTAAGCTATCTGGGTGGTGGGTATCGTGTGATGACCCGGAGTAGGTGGTGAATGTGGTCTGTGTGGGCCTTTCGGGTTAGAGTGGCCGCTGGTGTTGTGTGTGTTTCTTGGGAGATTTGAGTTCTGTCTCGGGGGCTTTGTGTGACCTCGCAATCGAGGAGATAGTGTTCAAGTGGGTTGGCTGCTGGCTCCTGACAGTAGGTGCATTCCATGACGTCATTTCCGATCATCTGCCAGGAGCACTTGTACCCTAGTCGTAGTCGATGAAGGCTGACTTGGGTTTGTCTTGGAGTTTTCTTGTCTGCGAAAGGTGGTTCCCCTTTTGTGGCCGCCAGGTACCATTTGGCTGATTGGGAACCAGCGTTGAGTGCGTGAAGGAAGCTCTTTTTGATGTGGAGCTTGGTAGTCTTTCTGAGGTGATTCTTGATCTGTTGGCGTGGAGAGATATTTTTTGGAGGTCCTCCTTCTGGAGGTTGGCTTTACTATCGCCGAGGTCGGTGAATTTGAGTGTGGCTGGTGGAGGGCTCCATGGTGGAGGAACAGTGTAACCATTGTCTCGTGTGTCTTGGTTGTTCTTGACGAGTGTTTCTGCTTGCAGGTGTCGGATGACCTCGCTTGCCTCGTGCGACCAGGTGGCCCCTCGCACTCTGTGGTCGAGGTGGAGGGAGGCACTGATTCGAATCTTGGCAGCTGTGG
>NW_024732469.1:0-16036 GCF_018991925.1 Homarus americanus | reverse complement strand
AGGAGTGTCATAGGTACCTAGGAGCACCGGAGGTTTTCTGGGAGTGTCTGAGTTGTACCTGGGAGTGCCGGAGGCGACCTGGAGAAGGTGGATACCTGGGAGTATCAGAGGCGTACCTGGGAGTGTCAGAGGTTCACCTGGGAATGTCAGAGGTATACCAGGAGTGTCAGTGAAGTACCTGGGAGTCTCAAAGGTGTACCTGGGAGTATCGGAGGTGTACCTGGAATATCGGAGGTGTACCTAGGAGGTCAGAGGTGTACCTGGAGTGCCAGAGGTGTACCTGGCAGTGTCAGAGGTGTACTGGGAATGTCGGAGTGTACCTGGAGGTTAGACGTATCAGGGAGTGATAGAGGAGTACCTAGTAGTGCAGAGGTGTACCTGGGAGTGTGAAGAGGTGCACTGGGAGTGTCTGGGGTGTACCTGGAGGTCAGAGGTGTACATGGAGGTCAGGGGTGTACCTAGGAGTATCGGAGGTTTACCTGGGAATGTCGGAGTTGTACCTGGGAGTGGTCGACATCAGGGAATGTCAGAGGTGTACCTGGGAGTTCAGAGGTGTACCTGGGAGTGTCTGAGGTACCTGGGAGTGTCAGAGGAGCCTGGGAGTCAGAGGTGCACTTGGGAGTGTCAGAGGTGCCTGGAGTGTCTGAGGTGTACCTGGAGGTCAGAGGTGTACCTGGGAATGTCAGAGGTGTACCTGGGAATGTCAGAGGTGTATCTGGCAGCGTCAGAGGTGTACCTGGGAGTGTCAGAGGTGTACCTGGGAGTTTCAGAGCTGTACCTGGGAGTGTCAGAGATGTATCTGGGAGTGTCGGACGTGTACCTGGGAGTGTCAGAGGTGTACCAGGTAATGTCAGTGGAGTACCTGGGAGTGTCAGAGGTGTACCTGGGAGTGTCAAAGGTGTACCTGGGAGTGTCATAGGTGTACCTGGGAGTGTCAGAGGTGCACCTGAGCACGGAGGCACTTGAGTAATGGAGGTCCACCTGGGAGTGTCAGAGGTGTACCTGGGAGTATCAGAGGTGTACCTGGAGTGTCAGAGATATACCTGGGATTGTCAAGGGTGTAACTGGAAGTGTCGGAGATGTAACTGGGTATTCAGAGGTACCAGGAGTGTCAGTGAGTACCTGGGAGTCTCAAAGGTGTACTGGGAGTATCAGAGGTGTACCTGGGAATATCGGAGGTGTACCTGGGAATACGGAGGTACCTAGAGTGTCAGAGGTGTACCTGGGATTGTCGGAGGTGTACTTGGAGATGTCACAGGAGTACCTGGGATTGTCAGAGGTGTACTTGGCAGTGTCAGAGGTGTACTGGGAGTGTCAGAGGAGTACCAGGGAGTGCAGAGGAATACCCAGGAGGCTGAGAGGTGTACCTGAAGTGTCAGAGGTTTACCTAGGAGTATCGGAGGTTTACCGAGAGTGTCGGAGTTGTACCTGGGAGTGTCGGAGGTGACCTGGGAGTGTCAGAGGTGTACTTGGGAGTATTAGAGGCACCTGGAGGTGTCAGAGGTATACTGGAATGTCAGAGGCATACCAGGGAGTGTCAGTGAAGTACCTGGGAGTCTCAAAGGTGTACCTGGGAGTACGGGAGGTGTACCTGGGAATATCGGCGGTGTACCTGGGAATATCGGAGGTGTACCAAGGAGTGCCAGAGGTGTGCCTGGGATTGTCGGAGGTGTACCTGGGAGTGTCACAGGAGTACCTGGGATTGTCAGAGGTGTACTTGGCAGTGTCAGAGGTGTACCTGGGAGTGAAAGAGGAGTACCAGGGAGTGTCAGAGGAATACCTAGGAGTGTCAGAGGTGTACCTGGAAGTGTCAGAGGTTTACCTAGGAGTATCGGAGGTTTACCTGGGAGTGTCGGAGTTGTACCTGGGAGTGTCGGAGGCGTACCTGGGAGTGTCAGAGGTGTACCTGGGAGTATTAGAGGCGTACCTGGGAGTGTCAGAGGCATGTACCTGGGAATGTCAGAGGTATACCAGGGAGTGTCAGTGAAGGCCTGGGAGTCTCAAAGGTGTACCTGGGAGTATCGGAGGTGTACCTGGGAATATCGGCGGTGTACCTGGGAATATCGGAGGTGTACCAAGGAGTGCCAGAGGTGTGCCTGGGAGTCTCAGAGGTGAACCAGGAGTCTTAGAGGAGTACCTGGGAGTGCAGAGGTGTACCTGGGAGTATTGGAGGTGCACTGGGAGCATCGGAGGTGTACTTGGAGATGTCAGGGGTGTAACTGGCAGTGCTCAGAGGTGCCTGGGAGTGTGAGAGGTGTACCTGGAAGTGTCAGAGGTACCTTGGAGTGTCAGAGGGGTACCTGGGAGGTCAGAGGTGTACCTGGAGGTCGGAGGTGTACCTGGGAGTGTGAGAAGGTACCTGGGATGTCGGAGGTGTACCTGGAGGTGTGAGGTGTACCTGGCAGTGTCAGCAGTGTAACTGGGAGGCCAGAGGTGATGCCAGGGAATGTCAGGGAGCAACCTGGGAGGTCAAAGGTGTACCTGGGAGTTTCCAGAAGTGTACCTGGGAGTGTCTGGAGGTGTACCTGGGAGGTCAGAGGTGTGCCTGGGAGGTCAGAGGTGTAGAGTGTAAGTCGAGTACCTGGGAGTCTCAAAGGTGTGTACCTGCGAGTATCAGAGGTGTACCTGGGAATGGAGGTGTAATGTGGGAATATCGGAGGTGTACCTGAGAGGTCAGGAGGTGTACCTGGGAGGCCGTGGAGGTGTACCTGGAGTGTCAAGCAGGACACCTGGGATTGTCAGAGGTACCTGGCAGTGTCAGAGGTGTACCTGGGAGTGTCAGAGGTACCTGGAAGTGTCAGATGTGTACCTGAGTGTCAGGAGGTGTACCTGGGAGTGTCAGGAGGTGGCCTGGGAGGAGGTGTACCTGGGATGTGAGAAGTGTACCTGGGAGGCCGGAGGTGTACCTGGAAGTGTCGGAGGTGTACCTGGCAGTGTCAGCAGTGTAACTGGGAGTGTCAGAGGTGTGCCAGGAATGTCAGTGAGTACCTGGGAGGTCAAAGGTGTACCTGGGAGTTTCAGAAGTGTACCTGGGAGGTCTGAGGTGTGCACGGGAGTGTCAGGAGGCAGCCTGGGAGTGTCAGGAGGTGCACCTGGGAGTGTCAGAGGTGTCATTGGAGTGTCTGAGGTGTACCTGGGAGTGTCAGAGGTGTACCTGAGTGTCAGAGGTGTACCTGGGAGTGCTGGGAGGTGTACCTGGGAGTGTCAGGAGGTGTATCTGGGAGGCTGGGGAGGTGTACCTGGAGTGTCAGAGGTGTACCTGGGAGTTTCAGAGCTGTACCTGGGAGCAAGCTGGGAGGTGGCCTGGGAGCAAGCCGGACGTACCTGGGAGCAAGTCAGAGGTGTGCAATGTCAGTGAGTACCTGGGAGTGTCAGAGGTGTACCTGGAGTGCTGGGGCGTACTCTGGAGTTTATAGGTGTACCTGGGAGCTGGGGAGGTGCAATTTGAAATGGGGGAGGTGCACCTGGGAGCACGGGAGGAGCACCTGGGAGTGTCAGAGGTGCACCTGGGAGCATCAGAGGTGTACCTGGAGTGTCAAAGATGTACCTGGGATTGTCAGGGGTGTAACTGGAAGTGTCGTGAGGATGTAACTGGTGCATGTCAGAGGTGTATCAGGAGTGTCAGTGAGTGGCACCTGGGAGTCTCAAAGGTGTACCTGGGAGTATCAGAGGTACCTGGGAATATCGGAGGTGTACCTGGGAATATCGGAGGTGTACCAGGGAGTGTCAGAGGTGTACCTGGGATTGTCGGAGGCATACCTGGAGTGTCACAGGAGTACCTGGGATTGTTGGGGAGGGGTGTACCTGGCAGTGTCAGAGGTGTACTCTAGAGCAAGTCAGAGGAGTACCAGGGGAGTGTCAGAGAATACCTAGGGAGGTCAGAGGTGTGTACTCTGGAAGGCCAGAGGCTTACCTAGGAGCACGGGAGGCTTGGCCTGGGAGTATCGGGAGTTGTACCTGGGAGTGTCGGAGGCGACCTGGGAGTGTCAGAGGTGTACTCTGATTATTAGGAGGCGTGTTTGAGGCCAGAGGCTACCTGGAATGTCAGAGGTATACCAGGGCGTCAGTGAAGTACCTGGGAGTCTCAAAGGTGTACCTGGGAGCACGAGGTACCTGGGAATATCGGCGTGCACCTGGGAATATCGGAGGTGCACCAAGGAGGCCAGATGTGTGCCTGAGAGTCTCAGAGGTGAACCAGGAGTGTTAGGAGAGTACCTGGGAGTGTCAGGGGAGGTGTACCTGAGCACGGGAGGTACCTGGGAGAATGGGAGGTGTACCTGGGAGGCTGGGGAGGTGTACCTGGGAGTATCAGAGGTGTACCTGGGAGGTTGGGGAGGTACGGTAGTGTCAGGGGTGTAACTGGAGCCCCGGGAGGTGTACCTGGGGTGCTGGCGGTGTACCTGGGAGTGTCGGAGGTACCTGGGAGTGTGAGAAGTGTACCTTGGAGTGTCAGGAGGTACCTGGGAGTGCTGGGAGGTGTACCTGGGAGCCCAGAGATGTACCTGGGAGTGTCAGAGGTATCTGGGAGTGGCGACGTGTACCTGGGAGTGCCTGGGTGTAACTGGGAGGCCATAGGTGTACCTGGGAGCAAGCCAGAGGTGCACCTTGGAGTGTCAGAGGTGTACCTGGGAGTTTCAGATGTACCTGGCAGTGCTCACAGGTGTATCTGGGAGTGCCCACGGCACCTGGGAGTGTTTAGAGGTACCAGGTAATGTCAGGTGGAGTACCTGGAAGTGTCAGAGGTGTACCTGGGAGTGTCAGGCTCACCTGGGAGTGTCATAGGTGCACCTGGAGCGTCAGAGGTGCACCTGGGGAGTGTCAGAGGTGTACCTGGGAGGTTAGAAGTGTGTGTCTGGGAGTGTCAGAGGTGTACCTGGGAGTGTTTGAGTTGTACCTGGGAGTGTCGGGAGGCGGACCTGGGAGTGTCAGTGTTTACCTGGGGAGGTCGAGGTGTACCTGGGAGTGTTAGAGGTGCACTGGGAATGTCAGAGGCATACCAGGGAGTGTCAGTGAAATACCTGGGAGTCTCTGAAGGTGTACCTGGGAGATTCGGGGTACTGGGAATACGGAGGTGTACCTGGGAATATCGGAGGTAACTAGGGAGCATCAGAGGTGTACCTGGGAGTCTCAGAGGTGAAACCAGGAGGTCAGAGGAGTTCCTGGGAGTGCTCAGAGGTGTACCTGGGAGGCCAGAGGTGTACCTGGGAGTGCAGAGTGTACCTGGGGGTGTCAGCAGAACCTGGGAGTATCGGAGGTACCTGGGAGTGTGAGTGAACCTGGGAGTGTCGGAGGTGTACGGGAGGTCGGAGGTGTACCTGGGAGTGTCAGAGGTGTACCTGGGAGTGTCAGAGGCATACCTGGGAGTGTCAGATGCACTTGGGAGTGTCAGAGGTGCCTTGAGTGCCTGAGGTGTACCTGGAAGTGTCAGATGTGTATCTGGGAGCAACGGAGTGTACCTGGGAGTGTCAGAGGTGAGGGGAAAGTCAGTGGAGTACTTGGGAGTGTCAGAGGTGTACCTGGGAGTCAGAGGTACCTGGGAGTGTCAGAGGTGTACCTGGGAGGTCAGAGGTGTACCTGGAGGTCGGAGGTGGTACCTGAGTGTCGGAGGTGTACCTGGGAGGTGTGAAAAGGTACCTGGGAGTGTCGGAGGTGTACCTGGGAGTGCCGGAGGTGTACCTGGGAGCCTCAGAGATAACCAGTGTCACAGGTGATCTGGGAGTGCGGACATGTACCTGGGAGTGTCAGAGGTACCAGGAATGTCAGTGAGTACCTGGAGTGCTGAGAGGTGTACCTGGCAGTATCGGGAGGTACCTGGGAGTATCGGAGGTACCTGGGAGTGTCAGAGAGTGTACCTGGGAGCATCAGACGTGCACCTGGGAGGTCAGAGGTATACCTGGGATTGTCAGGGGTGTACCTGGGATGTCTGAGGTGCACATGGGAGGTCGGAGGTGTGCCTGGGAGTGTCGGAGGTGTACCTGGGAATATCGGAGGTGTACCTGGGAATATCGGAGGTGTACCAGGGAGATGTCGGAGGTGTACCTGGGAGTCTCAGAGGTGAACCAGAGTGTCAGAGGAGTACCTGGGAGTGTCAGGAGGTGTACCTGGGAGTATCGGAGGTGTACCTGGGAGGCCGGTAGAGTGTACCTGGGAGTGTCAGGAGATGTACCTGGGAGTATCAGAGGTGTACCTGGGAGTGTCAGAGGTGTATCTGGGAGTGGCGGACGTGTACCTGGGAGTGTCAAAGTGTACCTGGGAGGTCAGAGATACCTGGGAGTATCAGAGGTGTACCTGGGAGTGTCTGAGGCACCTGGAAGTATCAGGAGGTGTACCTGGGAGGGTCAGAGGTGTACTTGGTAGTGTCAGGGGTGTAACTGGGAGTCTCGGAGGTGTACCTGGGGTGCTGGGGCGGTGTACCTGGGAGTGCCGGAGGTGTACCTGGGAGCAGGAGAAGTGTACCTTGGAGTGTCAGAGGTGTACCTGGGAGGTCAGAGGTGTACCTGGGAGTCAGAGATGTACCTAGGAGTGTCAGAGGTGTATCTGGGAGTGGTGACGTGTAACTGGGAGTGTCAAAGGTGTAACTGGGAGCAACAGGTGTACCTGGAGAGTCAGAGGTGTACCTGGGAGTGTCAGAGGTGTACCTGGGAGCACGGAGGTGCACCGAGCACGGAGGTGTACCTGGGAGTGTCGGAGGCGGACCTGGGAGTGTCAGAGGTACCTGGAGCATCACAGGTGTACCTGGGAGGTGAGAGGTGTACCTGGGAATGTCAGAGGTACCAGGAGGTCAGTGAAGTACCTGGGAGTCTCAAGGTGTACCTGGGAGTATCGGAGGTACCTGGGAATATCGGGTGTACCAGGGAGATGTCGGAGGTGTACCTGGGAGTCTCAGAGGTGAACCAGGGAGTGTGAGAGGAGCACGGGAGTGTCAGAGGTGTACCTGGGAGACGGGAGGTGTACCTGGGAGTATCGGAGTGTACCTGGGAGTGTCAGAGATGTACCTGGGAGTATCAGAGGTGTACCTGGGAGTGTCAGAGGTGTACCTGGGATTGTCAGGGGGTGAACTGGGAGTGCCGGAGGTGTAACTGGGCATGTCAGAGGTGTACCAGGGAGTGTCAGTGGAGTACCTGGGAGTCTCCAAAGGTGTACCTGGGAGTATCAGAGGTGACCTGGGAGCATCGGAGGTGTACCTGGGAATGTCACAGGAGTAGCTGGATTGTCGAGGTGTACCTGGCAGTGTCAGAGGTGTACCTGGGAGGTGGGAGAGTACCAGGAGTGCAGAGGAATACCTAGGAGTGTCGGAGGTGTACCGGGAGGTCAGAGGTACACGCAGAGCACGTAGGTTTACCTGGGAGTGTCGGAGTTGTACCTGGGAGTGCCGGAGGCGTGACCTGGGAGTGTCAGAGGTGTACCTGGGAGTATCAGGAGGCGTACGTGGGAGAGCCAGAGGTGTACCTGGGAGTGTCGGAGTTGTACCTGGGAGTTAGACGTGTATCAGGAGTGATAGAGTAACTGCAGAGTGTTAGAGGTGTACCTGGGAGGTGTGAGAAGTGTACCTGGGAGGTCTGGGTGTACCGGGAGTGTCAGAGGTGTACCTGGGAGGTCAGGGTGTACCTAGGAGCACGGAGGTTTACCTGGGAGTGGCCAGCCTGGGAGTGTTAGACGAATCAGGAGTGTCAGAGGAGTACATGGGAGTTTCAGGGTGTACCTGGGAGGTCTGAGTGTACCTGGGAGGCCAAGGTGTGCCTGGGAGTGTCGGAGGTGTACCTGGGAATATCGGAGGTGTACCTGGGAATATCGGAGGTACCAGGAGATGTCGGAGGTGTACCTGGGAGTCTCAGAGGTGAACCAGGAGTGTCAGAGGAGTACCTGGGAGTGTCAGAGGTACCTGGGAGTACGGGAGGTGTACCTGGGAGACGCAGGTGTACCTGGGAGGTCAGAGATGTACCTGGGAGTATCAGAGGCATACCTGGGAGTGTCAGAGGTACCTGGGATTGTCAGGTGTAACTGGGAGTATCGGAGGTGTAACTGGGCATGTCAGAGGTGTACCAGGGAGTGTCAGTGGAGTACCTGGGAGTCTCAAAGGTACCTGGGAGTATCAGAGGTACCTGGGAGTATCGGAGGTGTAACTGGGAGTGTCACAGAGTACCTGGGATTGTCAGAGTGTACCTGGCAGTGTCAGAGGTGTACCTGGGAGGCAGAGGAGTTCCAGGAGTGTCAGAGGAATACCTAGGAGTGTCAAGAGGTGTACCTGGGGAGGCCAGAGGTGTACCTAGGAGCATCAGGTTTACCTGGGAGTGTCGGAGTTGTACCTGGGAGTGTCGGAGGCGACCTGGGAGTGTCAGAGGTGTACCTGGGAGTATCAGAGGCGTACCTGGAGGTTCAGAGGTGTACCTGGGAGTGTCAGAGAGTACCAGGGAGGTCAGAGGAATACCTAGGGAGGTCAGAGGTGTACCGGAAGTGTCAGAGGTTTACCTAGGAGTATCGGAGGTTTACCTGGGAGTACCGGAGTTGTACTGGGAGTGCCGGAGGTGACCTGGGAGTGTCAGAGGTGTACCTGGGAGGATTAGAGGCGTGCCTGGAGTGTCAGAGGTATACTGGGAATGTCAGAGGTATACCAGGGAGTGCTAAGTGAAGTACCTGGAGTCTCAAAGGTACCTGGGAGTATCGGAGGTGTACCTGGGAATATCGGCGGTGTACCTGGGAATATCGGAGGTGTACCAAGGAGTGCCAGAGGTGCCTGAGAGTCTCAGAGGTGAACCAGGGAGTGTTAGAGGAGTACCAGGAGCACGGAGGTGTACCTGGGAGACGGAGGTGTACCTGGGAGCACGGAGGTGACCTGGGAGGCTGCAGAGGTGTACCTGGGAGTATCAGAGGTGTACCTGGAGTGTCAGAGGTGTACTTGTAGTGTCACGGTGTACCTGGGAGTGTCGGAGGTGTACCTGGGAGGAGAAGGTACCTTGGAGGTCAGGAGGTGTACCTGGGAGCAAGTGGGAGGAGCCTGGGAGCCAGAGATGTACCTGGGAGTGCAGAGGTGTATCTGGGAGGCGGACGTGTACCTGGGAGTGTCAAAGGTAACTGGGAGTGCCATAGGTGTACCTGGGAGGCCAGAGGTGTACCTGGAGTGTCAGAGGTGTACCTGGGAGTTTCAGAGATGTACCTGGCAGTGTCATAGGTGTATCTGGGAGTGTCGTACGTGTACCTGGGAGGTTCAAGAGGTGTACCAGGTAATGTCAGTGGAGTACCTGGGAGTGTCAGAGGTGTACCTGGGAGTGTCAAAGGTTTACCTGGGAGTGTCATAGGTGGTACCTGGAGTGTCAGAGGTACCTGGGAGTGTCAGAGGTGTACCTGGAGTGTTAGGAGGTGTACCTGGGAGTGTCAGAGGTGTACCTGGAGGTCGGAGTTGTACCTGGGAGGTCGGAGGCGGACCTGGGAGGTCAGAGGTTTACCTGAGCATCAGAGGTGTACCTGGGAGTGTTAGAGGTGTACCTGGGAATGTCAGAGGTGTACCAGGGAGTATCGGGAGGCACCTGGGAGTATCGGAGGTGTACCTGGGAATGTCGGAGGTGTACCTGGGAATACTGGAGGTGTACGAGGGAGTGTCACAGAGGTGTACCTGGGAGTTCTCAGAGGTGAACCAGGGAGTGTCAGAGGAGTACCTGGGAGTGTCAGAGGTGTACCTGGGAGTATCGGAGGTGTACCTGGGAGTATCGGAGGTGTACCTGGGAGTGTCAGGGGTGTACCTGGGAGTATCAGAGGTGTACCTGGGAGTGTCAGAGGTGTACCTGGGATTTTCAGGGGTGTAACTGGAAGTGTCGGAGGTGTAACTGGGCATGTCAGAGGTGTACCGGGAGTGTCAGTGAGTACCTGGGAGTCTCAAAGGTGTACCAGGGAGTATCAGAGGTGTACCTGGGAATATCGGAGGTGTACGTGGAATATCGGAGGTGTACCTGGAGTGTCAGAGGTGTACCTGGGAGTGTCGGAGGTACCTGGGAGGTCACAGGAGTACCTGGGATTGTCAGAGGTGTACCTGGCAGTGTCAGAGGTGTACCTGGGAGTGTCAGGAGGTGTACCTGGGAATGTCGGAGTTGTACCTGGGAGTGTTAGACGTGTATCAGGGAGTGATAGAGGAGTACCTAGTAGTGTTAGGGAGGTACCTGGGAGTGTTAGAGGTGTATCAGGGAGTGACAGAGGAGTACCTAGAAGTGTCAGAGGTGTACCTGGGAGTGTCAGAGGTGTACCTGGGAGTGTCTGAGGTGTACCTGGGAGTGTCAGAAGAGTACCAGGGAATGTCACAGGAGTACCTGGGAGTGTGAGAGGTGTACCTGCGAGTGTGAGAGGTGTACCTAGAAGTGTCTGAGGAGTACCTGGGAGTGTCAGGGGAGAACCAGGGAGTGAAAGAGGTGTACCTGGGAGTGTCAGAGGTGTACCAGGGAGTGTCTGAGGTGTACCTGTGAGTATCAGAGGAATACCTAGGAGTGTCAAAGGTGTACCTGGGAGTGTCAGAGTTGTACCTAGGAGTATCGGAGGTTTACCTGGGAGTGTCGGAGTTGTACCTGGGAGTGTCGGAGGCGGACCTGGGAGTGTCAGAGGTGTACCTGGGAATATCAGAGGTGTACCTTGAAGTGTAAGAGGTGTACCTGAGGATCTCAGAGGTATACCAGGGAGTGTCAGTGAAGTACCTGAGAGTCTCAAAGGTGTACCTGGGAGTATCAGAGGTGTACCTTGAAGTGTCAGAGGTGTACCTGGGAGTGTCAGAGGTGTACCTGGGAGTGTCAGAGGTGTACCTGGGAGTGTCAGAGGTATACCTGGGAGTGTCATAGGTGTACCTTGGTGTGTCAGAGGTGTACCTGGGAGAGTCCGAGGTGTACCTGGGAGTGTCGGAGGTGTACCTGGGAATATCAGAGGTGTACCTGGAAGTGTAAGAGGTGTACCTGAGGATCTCAGAGGTATACCAGGGAGTGTCAGTGAAGTACCTGAGAGTCTCAAAGGTGTACCTGGGAGTATCAGAGGTGTACCTTGAAGTGTCAGAGGTGTACCTGGGTGTGTCAGAGGTTTACCTGAGAGTGTCGGAGGTGTACCTGGAAGTGTGAGAAGTGTACCAGGGAGTGTCGGAAGTGTACCAGGGTGTGTCGGAGGTGTATCTGGGAGTGTCGGACGTGTACCTGGGAGTGTCAGAGGTGTACCAGGGAATGTCAGTGGAGTACCTGGCAGTGTCAGAGGTGTACCTGGTAGTGTCTGAGGTGTACGTGGCAGTGTCAGCGGTGTACCTGGGAGTGTCAGCGGTGTACCTGGGAGTGTTAGAGGTGTATCAGGGAGTGACAGAGGAGTACCTAGAAGTGTCAGAGGTGTACCTAGCAGTGTGAGAAGTGTACCTGGGGAGTGTCTGGGGTGTGTCTCAGAGTGTCTGGGTGTACCTGGGGAGTGTCCAGAGGTGTACCTGGGAGTGTCAGAGGTGTACCTGGGAGTGTGAAGTGTGCCTGAGGTGTCTGGGGTGTGCCTGGGGAGTGTCAGGGGTGTACCACCAGGGTGTCTGGGGTGTACCTAGGAGTGTCAGAGGTGCCTGGGAGTGTCAAGGAGGGTGTGCCTGGGGTGTGAGAGTGTGCCTGAGGTGTCGCAGAGTTGTGCCTGGGGTGTCAGGTGTGCCTGGGGTGTCACAGGGGTGTGCCTGGGGTGTCCAGAGGTGTGCCTGGGAGTGTCAGAGGTTTACCTGGGGAGTATTGGGGTGTACCAGGGAGTGTCGATTAGTGCTTGGGAGTGTGTCTGAGGTGTACCTGGGAGTGTCTTAGGTGTACCTAGGAGTGTCAGAGAAGTACCAGGGAGTGTCACAGGAGTACCTGGGAGTGTGAGAGGTGTACCTGCGAGTGTGAGAGGTGTACCTAGAAGTGTCTGAGGTGTACCAGGGAGTGTCAGAGGTGTGCCTGGGAGTGTCTGAGGTGTACCTGGGAGTATCTGAGGTGTACCTGGGAGTGTCAGAGATGTACCAGGGAGTATCTGAGGTGTACCTGGGAGTGTCAGAGGTGTACCAGGGAGTGTCAGAGGAATACCTAGGAGTGTCAAAGGTGTACCTGGGAGTGTCAGAGGTGTACCTAGGAGTATCGGAGGTTTACCTGGGAGTGTCGGAGTTGTACCTGGGAGTGTCGGAGGTGGACCTGGGAGTGTGAGAGGTGTACCTGGGAATATCAGAGGTGTACCTGGAAGTGTCAGAGGTGTACCTGGGAATGTCAGAGGTATACCAGGGATTGTCAGTGAAGTACCTGGGAGTCTCAAAGGTGTACCTGGGAGTATCGGAGGTGTACCTGGGAATATCGGCGGTGTACCTGGGAATATCGGAGGTGTACCAGGGAGTGTCAGAGGTGTACCTGGGAGTCCCAAAGGTGTACCTGGGAGTATCAGAGGTGTACCTGGGAGTATTTGAGAGGTACCTGGGAGTGTCAGAGGTACCTGGGAGCATCAGAGGGTACCTGGGAGTGTCAGAGGTGTACTTGGTAGTGTCAGGGGTGTAACTGGGAGTCTCGGAGGTGTACCTGGGGGTGTCAGCGGTGTACCTGGGAGTGCAGGAGGTGTACCTGGGAGTGTGAGAAGTGTACCTTGGAGTGTCAGAGGTGTACCTGGGAGTGTCAGAGGTGTACCTGGGAGTTTCAGAGATGTACCTAGGGAGTGTCAGAGGTGTATCTGGGAGTGGCGGACGTGTACCTGGGAGTGTCAAAGGTGTAACTGGGAGTGTCATAGGTGTACCTGGGAGTGTCAGAGGTGTACCTGGGAGTGTCAGAGGTGTACCTGGGAGCCCAGAGGTACCTGGGAGTGTCGGACGTGTACCTGGGAGCAAACAGAGGTGTACCAGGTAAGTCAGGGGGAGTACCTGGGAGTGTCAGAGGTGTACCTGGGAGTGTCAGGTGTACCTGGAGTGTCATAGGTACCTGGGAGTGTCAGAGGTGTACCTGGGAGTGTCAGAGGTACCTGGGAGTATCAGAAGTGTACCTGGGAGTGTCAGAGGTGTACTTGGGAGTGTCAGGGGTGTAACTGGGAGTTCCCGGAGGTGTAACTGTGAATGCAGAGGTGTACCAGGAGTGTGAAGTCGAGTACCTGGGAGTCTCAAAGGTGTACCTGGGAGTATCAGAGGTGTACCTGGGAACATCGGAGGTGCACGTGGAATATCGGAGGGGTACCTGGGAGTGCTCAGAGGTGTACCTGGGAGTGTCGGAGGTGTACCTGGGAGTGTCACAGGAGGTACCTGGGATTGTCAGAGGTGTACCTGGCAGTGTCAGAGGGTGTATCTGGGAGTGTCGGACGTGTACCTGGGAGTGTCAGAGGTGTACCAGGTAATGTCAGTGAGTACCTGGGAGTGTCAGAGGTGTACCTGGGAGTGTCAAAGGTACCTGAGTTTCATAGGTGTACCTGGGAGTGTCAGAGGTGTACCTGGAGGCACGGAGGTGCACCTGGGAGTATCGGGAGAGCACCTGGGAGTGTCAGGAGGTGTACCTGGGAGTATCAGAGGTACCTGAGTGTCAAAGATGTACCTGGGATTGTCAGGGGTGTAACTGGAAGTGTCGGAGATGTAACTGGGCATGTCAGAGGTGTATCAGGAGTGTCAGTGGTGGAGTACCTGGGAGTCTCAAAGGTGTACCTGGGAGTATCAGAGGTGTACCTGGGAATATCGGAGGTGTACCTGGGAATATCGGAGGTGAAATTTCAGGGAGTGTCAGAGGTGTACCTGGGATTGTCGGAGGCATACCTGGGAGTGTCACAGGAGTACCTGGGATTGTCAGAGGTGTACCTGGCAGTGTCAGAGGTGTACCTGGGAGTGCTCAGAGGAGTACCAGGGAGTGTCAGGAGAATACCTAGGAGTGTCAGAGGTGTACCTGGAAGTGTCAGAGGTTTACCGGAGTATCGGAGTTTACCTGGGAGCACGGAGTTGACCTGGGAGGCCGGAGGCGTGACCTGGGAGTGCCAGAGGTGTACCTGGGAGCAAAGGGCGTGCCTGGGAGGTCAGGAGGCATACCTGGAATGCGAGAGACACCAGGAGTGACAGTAAAGGCCTGGGAGTCTCAAAGGTGTACCTGAGAATGGGAGGTGCACCTGGGAATATCGGCGGTGTACCTGGGAACATCGGAGGTACCAAGGAGTGCCAGAGGTGTGCTCAGGTCTCAAGAGGTGAAACCAGGGAGTGTTAGAGTGAGCACCTGGGAGTTCAGAGGTGTACCTGGGAGACCAGAGGTGTACCTGGAGACGGGAGGGTGCACCTGGGAGGCTGGGAGGTGTACCTGGGAGCATCAGAGGTGTACCTGGGAGGTCAGAGGTGCACGTAGTGTCAGGGTGTAACTGGGAGTCTCGAGGTGTACCTGGGGGGCTGGCAGGTGTACCTGGGAGTGTCTGAGGTGCACCTGGGAGTGAGAAGGCACCTTGGAGTGTCAGAGGTGTACCTGGGAGGCCAGAGGTAAAATGGAGCCAGAGATGTACCGGGAGGCCAGAGGTACCTGGAGGCGGACGTGTACTGTGAGTGTCAAAGGTGTAACTCGGGAGCAGCAGGTGACCTGGGAGGCCGGGAGGTGTCACCTGGGACGTGTCAGAGGCTGACCTGGGAGCCAGAGATGTACCTGGCAGTGTCACAGGTGTATCTGGGAGTGTCGTGTACGTGTACCTGGGAGTAGCCAGAGGTACCAGGTAATGTCGTGAGTACCTGGGAGGTCAGAGGTGTACTCGGAGTGTCAAATGTTTACCTGGGAGTGTCTAGGTGTGGCCCGGAGTGTCAGAGGTGTACCTGGGATGTCGATGAACCTGGGAGGTTAGAGGTGTACCTGGGAGGTCAGGTACCTGGGCAAGCCGGAGCCACCTGGGAGCAAGTCGGAGGCGGACCTGGAGTGTCAGAGGTTTACCTGGGAGTATCAGAGGTACCAGGTAATGTCAGGGGAGGCCTCGGGAGTGTCAGAGGTACCTGGGAGGTCAAAGGTGCACCTGGAGTTTGTCAGGTACCTGGGAGTGTCAGAGGTGCACCTAGAGCATCGGAGGTGCACCTGGGAGCCGGGAGGAGCACCTGGGAGTGTAGCCAGAGGCTTACCTGGGAGTATCAGAGGCCTGGGAGGACAAAGATGTACCTGGGATTGTCAGGGGTAACTGGAAGCAATGGAGATGTAACTGGGCATGTCGGAGGTGTATCAGAGAATGTCAGGTGGAGTACCTGGGAGTCTCCAAAGGTGTACCTGACACCAGAGGTGTACCAAAATGGGAGGTGTACCTGGGAATATCGGAGGTACCCAGGAGGCTGAGGTACCTGGGATTGCCGGAGGCATATTTGGAGTGTCACAGGAGTACCTGGGATTGTCAGAGGTGTACCTGGCGCAGTGTCAGAGGTGTACCTGGGAGTGTCAGAGGAGTTCCAGGAGGTCAGAGGAATACCTAGGAGTGCCAGAGGTGTACCTGGAAGCAACAGAGGTTTACCTAAGCAGCCTGAGCTTACCTGGGAGATCGAGTTGTACCTGGGAGTGTCGGAGGCGGACCTGGGAGCATGTCGAAAAACCTGGGAGCATTAGGAGGCGTGCCTGGAGTGTGGAGGCATACCGGGAATGCAGAGGCAAGGCCAGGAGAGCGGGTGAAGTACCTGGGAGTCTCAAAGGTGTACCTGGGAGTATCGGAGGTGTACCTGGGAATATCGGCAGTGTACCTGAGAATATCGGAGGTGTACCAAGGAGTGCCAGAGGTGTGCCTGAGAGTCTTAGGAGGTGAACCAGGGAGGTTAGAGGAGTACCTGGGAGGTCAGAGGTGTACCTGGGAGCATTCAAGGTGTACCTGGGAGCACGGGAGGTGTACCTGGGAGGTTGAGAGGTGTACCTGGGAGAATGAGGTACCTGGGAGGTCAGAGGTGCACGGTAGTGTCAGGGGTGTAACTGGGAGTCCCGGGAGGTACCTGGGGTGCTGAGCGTGGCCTGGGAGTGTCGGAGGTGTACCTGGGAGGTGAGAAGTGGCACCTTGAGTGTCAGAGGTGCACCTGGGAGTGCCCAGAGGTACCTGGGAGTTTCAGAGATGTACCTGGGAGTGTCAGAGG
>NW_024732468.1:0-5621 GCF_018991925.1 Homarus americanus | reverse complement strand
TGGTGATGGTAAACCTAACGCTCCCTGGTACACACTCCCACTGCGGTGAACCTAACGCTCCCTGATACACACACTCCCACGATGGTGATGGTGACCCTAACGCTCCCTGGTACACACACTCCCACGGTGGTGATGAACCTAACGCTCCCTGGTACACACACTCCCACAGTGGTGATGGTGAACCTACTGCTCCCTGATACACACTTCCACGGTGGTGATGGTGAACCTAACTCTCCCTGGTACACACACTCCCACGGTGGTGATGGTGAATCTAACATTCCCTGGTACACACACTCCCACGGTGGTGATGGTGAACCTAACGCTCCATGGTACACACACTCACACGGCGGTGAACCTAACGCTCCCTGGTACACACACACTCCCACGGTGGTGATGGTGATCCTAACCCAACCTGATACAGACACTCCTACGGTGGTGATGGTGAACCTAACGCTATCTGGTACACACACTCCCACGGTGGTGATGGTGAACCTAACGCTCCCTGGTACACACACTCCCAAGGTGGTGATGGTGAACCTAACACTCACTGGTACACACGCTCCCACGGTGGTGAAGGGGAACCTAACGCTCCATGGTACACACACTCCCAGGGTGGTGATGGTGAACCTAACGCTCCATGGCACACAGACACCCACGATGGTGAACCTAACACTCCCTGGTACACACACTCTCACGGTGGTGTTGGTGAACTTAACGCTCCCTGGTACACATACTCCCACGGTGGTGATGGTGAACCTAACGCTCCCTGGTACACACACTCCCACGGTGGTGATGGTGAACCTAACGCTCACTGGTACACACACTCCCACGGTGGTGATGGTGAACCTAACGCTCCTGGTACACACACTCCCACGGTGGTGATGGTGAACCTAACGCCCTGGTACACACACACTCCACGATGGTGACAGGAACCTAATGCCCCTGGTACACACACTCCCAGCACTGCGTGAACCCAACGCTCCCTGGCACACACCCCAATGGCAGGATGAGAACCCACGCTCCCTGGTACACACACTCCCACTGCGGTGAACCTAACGCTCCCTGGTACACACACTCCCATGATGGTGATGGTGACCCTAACGCTCCCTGGTACACACACTCCCACGGTGCTGATGGTGAACCTAACGCTCCCTCGTACACACACTCGCAAGGGGGTGATGGTGAACCTAACGCTCTCTGGTACACACACTCCCACGGTGGTGATGGTGAAGCTAACCCTCCCTGGTACACACACTCCCACGGTGGTGATGGTGAACCTAACTCTCCCTGGCACACAGACACCCACGATGGTGAACCTAACGCTTCCTGGTACACACACTCCCACGGTGATGATGGTGAACCTAACGCTCCTTGGTACACACACTCCCACGGTGGTGATGGTGAACCTAACGCTATCTGGTACACACACTCCCACGGTGGTGATGGTGAGCCTAACGCTCCCTGGTACATACACTCCCACGGTGGTGATGGTGAACCAAACGCTCCATGGTACAAACAATCCCATGGTGGTGATGGTGAAGCTAACCCTCCCTGGTACACGCACTCCCACGGTGGTGATGGTGAAACTAACGCTTCCTGGTACACACCCACACGGTGGTGATGGTGAACCTAACGCCCTCGGTTCAGGACACCGATGATGGCAACCTGGTGCCCCTGGAACACACACTCCCAGTGTGGTGATGGTAAACCTAACGCTGCCTGGTACACACACTCCCACGGCGGTGAACCTAACGCTCCCTGGTACACACACTCCCACGTTGGTGTTGGTAAACGTAACGCTCCCTGGTACACACACTCCCACGGTGGTGATGGTGAACCTACCGCTCCCTGATACACACACTCTCACGGTGGTGATGGTGAACCTAATGCTCCCTGGTACACACACTCCCACTGTGGTGAACCTAACGCTTCCTGGTACACACACCCCCACGATGGTGATGGTGACCCTAACGCTCCCTGGTACACACACTCGCTCGGTGGTGATGGTGAACCTAACGGTCCCTGGTACACACACTCCCACGGTGGTTATGGTGATCCTTACGCTCCCTGGTACACACACTCACACGGCGGTGAACCTAACGCATCCTGGTACACACACACTCCTACGGTGGTGATGGTGAACGTAACGCTCCCTGGTACACACACCCCTACGGTGGTAAAGGTGAACGTAACGCTCCCTGGTGCACACACTCGCACGGTGGTGATGGTGAACCTCATGCTCCCTCTTACACACACTCCCATGGTGTTGATGGTGAACATAATGCTCCCTGGTACACACACTCCCACGGTGGTGATGGTGAACCTAACCCTCACTGGAACACACAAACCCAAGGTGGTGATGGTGAACCTAACGCTCCATGGTACACTCACTCGCACGGTGGTGATGGTGAACCTAACGCTCCCTGGTACACACACTCCCACGGTGGTGATGGTGAACCTAACGCTCCTAGGTACACACACCCCACGGTGGTGATGGTGAACCCAACGCCCCTGGCACACACACACTCCCACGTGTGATGGTGAACCCAACCGCCCTGCGGTACACACACTCCCACGATGGCAGATGCAAGTGTCCCAACCACTGTCCACACACTCACACGGCGTGTGTGGGAACCTAACACACCCAGGTGCACACACACTCCAATGGTGGTGATGGTGATCCCAACCTCCCTGCACACACCCCCATGGTGGTGACAGAACCTATCGCTGCAGGGCCACACACTCCCACGGTGGTGATGGTGAATCTAACGCTATCTGGTACACACACTCCCACGGTGGTGATGGTGAACCTAACGCACCCTGGTACACACACACCCACGGTGGTGATGGTGAACCTAACGCTCCCTGGTACACAGACACCCTCGATGGTGAACCTAACGCTTCCTGGTACACACACTCCCACGGTGGTGATGGTGAACCTAACTCTCCCTGGTACACACCCTCCCACGGTGGTGAAGGTGAACCTAACGCTCCCTGCTACACACACTCCCACCGTGGTGATGGTGAACCTAACGCTCCCTAGTACACACACTCCCACGGTGGTGATGGTGAACCTAACGATCCCTGGGGCACACACTCTCACGGTGGTGATGGTGAACCTAATGCTCCCTCTTACACACACTCCCATGGTGTTGATGGTGAACATAATGCTCCCTGGTACACACACTCCCACGGTGGTGAACCCAATGCCCCTGGTACACACACACTCCCACAGGTGAACCCAACGCTCCCCTGGTACACACACTCCCCACGGGTGATGGTGAACCTAACCCTCACTGGAACACACAAACCCAAGGTGGTGATGGTGAACCTAACGCTCCATGGTACACTCACTCGCACGGTGGTGATGGTGAACCTAACGCTCCCTGGTACACACACTCCCACGGTGGTGATGGTGAACCTAACGCTCCTAGGTACACACACTCCCACGGTGGTGATGGTGAACCTAACGCTCCCTGGTACACACACTCCCACGGTGGTGATGGTGAACCTAACGCTCCGTGGTACACACACTCCCACGATGGTGATGGTGAACCTAACGCTCACTGGTCCACACACTCACACGGCGGTGAACCTAACACACCCAGGTACACACACACTCCAATGGTGGTGATGGTGATCCTAACCCTCCCTGGTACACACACTCCCATGGTGGTGATGGTGAACCTATCGCTACGTGGTACACACACTCCCACGGTGGTGAGGGTGAACCTAACGCTATCTGGTACACACACTGCCAAGGTGGTGATGGTGAACCTATCGCTCCCTGGTACACACACTCCCACGGTGGTGATGGTGAACCTAACGCTCCCTGGTACACACACTCCCACGGTGGTGACGGTGAACCTCATCATGCCTGGTACACACACTCCCACGGTGGTGCTGGTGAACCTAACGCTCCCTGGTACACACACTCCCACGGTGGGGAAGGTGAACCTAACGCTCCCTGCTACACACACTCCCACCGTGGTGATGGTGAACCTAACGCTCCCTGGTACACACACTCCCACGGCGGTGAACCTAAAGCTTCCTGGTACACACAGTCCCACAGTGGTGATGGTGAACCTAACGCTCCCTGGTACACACACTCTCACGGTGGTGATGGTGAACCTAATGCTCCCTCGTACACACACTCCCATGGTGTTGATGGTGAACATAATGCTCCCTGGTACACACACTCCCACGGTGGTGAACCTAATGCTCCCTGGTACACACACACTCCCACGGTGGTGAACCTAACGCTCCCTGGTACACACACTCCCACGGTGGTGATGGTGAACCTAACCCTCACTGGAACACACACTTGCTGTGGTGATGAACCCAAGTGCTCCTGGTACACACACTCCTTACGGTGGTGATGGTGAACCTAACGCCCCTGGCACACTCCCCACTGCGGTGAACCCACCGCTCTGGCACAGCCACACTCCCACGATGGTGATGGTGACCCTAACGCTCCCTGGTACACACACTCCCACGGTGGTGATGGTGAACCTAACGCTCCCTGGTACACACACTCCCACAATGGTGATGGTGAACCTAATGCTCCCTGGTACACACTCCTACGGTGGTGATGGTGAACCTAACGCTCCGTGGTACACACACTCCCACGGTGGTGATGGTGAATCTAACATTCCCTGGTACACACACTCCCACGGTGGTGATGGTAAACCTAACGCTCCGTAGTACACACACTCCCACGGTGGTTATGGTGATCCTTACGCTCCCTGGTACACACACTCACACGGCGGTGAACCTAACGCACCCTGGTACACACACTCCCACGGTGGTGATGGTGATCCTAACGCAACCTGGTACAGACACTCCTACGGTGGTGATGGTGAACGTAACGCTCCCTGGTACACACACCCCTACGGTGGTAATGGTGAACGTAACGCTCCCTGGTGCACACACTCTCACGGTGGTGATGGTGAACCTAATGCTCCCTCTTACACACACTCCCATGGTGTTGATGGTGAACATAATGCTCCCGGGTACACACACTCCCATGGTGGTGATGGTGAACCTAACCCTCACTGGAACACACATTCCCAAGGTGGTGATGTTGAACCTAACGCTCACTGGTACACACACTCACACGGCGGTGAACTTAACACACCCTGGTACACACACACTCCAATGGTGGTGATGGTGATCCTAACGCTCCCTGGTACTCACACTCCCATGTTGGTGATGGTGAACCTATCGCTACCTGGTACACACACTCCCACGGTGGTGAGGGTGAACCTAATGCTATCTGGTACACACACTCCCAAGGTGGTGATGGGGAACCTATCGCTCCCTGGTACACACACTCCCACGGTGGTGATGGTGAACCTAACGCTCCCTGGTACACACACTCCCACGGTGGTGACGGTGAACCTCATCATCCCTGGAACACACACTCCTACAGTGGTGCTGGTGAACCTAACGCTCCGTGGTGCACACACTCCCACGGTGGTGATGGTGTACCTAATGCTCCCTGGTGCACACACTCTCACAGTGGTCATAGTGAACCTAATGCTCCCTCTTACACACACTCCCATGGTGTTGATGGTGAACATAATGCTCCCTGGTACACACACTCCCACAGTGGTGAACCT
>NW_024732467.1:0-29531 GCF_018991925.1 Homarus americanus | reverse complement strand
GGCTCTGGTGTTGGCAATAAAGAAGTTTGAATGTTACCTCCAGTCTTGCCCACAAACAACCCTAGTCTTCACCGACCATAACCCACTCACGTTCATCCAAACCAACAAGACCTCCAACCAGCTAATCCTCCGCTGGGCTCTCCTCACCCAGCCCTATAATCTACAAGTCCGGCACATAAAGGGGGTCGATAACCTGATTGCAGACTCCTTATCCCGAGCTCCAGTGGAAATGCAGCAGCTACTCTCCAGACGCACCAGTTGATCACCTCCTTCGCGCCAGCGCTACGGAGGTCTTTGGAGGGGGGTGTTACGAACCCCTCCACCCAGCACTACGAAGCACGCCATCTATTGTCCTGATCTACCTACCCAGCACCACGAGCAACGCCATCTAGGGACGAGACACGAGTATGACTCGTCTTAGTTACCACTCCGGGGTTTCTCTTCTCCATATCCTGGTTGTTGCGTCACCTCCTCAAAGTCTTCTTTGTGAGCTCCAATTCGAGGAGAGAGCACTTGGCTCTGGGAAGTGACCACAGGATCATCTGTCCTCTAAACCTACGTGCAGTGACTACCTACCGTCTTCTACAATACTAAGCCTTACTCGTCAGCCATCTCAGCTCCTCACTTAAGTACTAGTATTTTGTATTAACTCCCCCACGTCCACTTGCTTCAAAATTGTTTATGTTGTATTAATATGTATATACTGTTAATGTTTAGGTTAAGTTTGGTTAAGGGTAATTTATAAGCTGAATATTTTGTTAAGGGATTTATGGTACTCTATTATATACAACGAAAACTCGCATCCTTTGTCTACCCTTTTTTGTCCGATTGTCTTTGTTTTTTTTATTGTTGTTACCTGTTGGGATCTGGGTAGACGTATAACTATATTCTAAATCCCCAACTCGTAACATACTCGATTAGGCGGCTTTGTTATACTCGATCAGGGTACTTTCTTATACTCGATTAGAGGCCTTTTTTAGACTCGATCAGGGTTCTTTGTTATACTCGTGCAGGGAGCTTTGTTATACTCGATCAGGGGACTTTGTTATACTCGAGCAGGGGTCTCTGTTATACTCGATTAGGGGACTTTGTCTTACTCGCTCAGGGCCCTTTGCTATACTGGACCGGGGACTTTGTTATAATCGATCAGGGGACTTTGGTATGCTTGATCTAGGGACTTTGTTATACTCGATCAGGGGATTTTGTTATCCTCGACCAGGGGACTTTTTTATACTTGATTCAGGGGACTTTGTCATCCTAGATCTGTGGACTTTCCTATATTTGACCAATGGACTTTGCTATACTCGATGAGCGGCCTTTGTTATACTCGATCAGGGGACTTTGTTATACTTGATTAGAGGACTTTGTTATACTCGATCAGGGACTTTGTTACACAGGACCAGGGGACATTTTTATACTCGATTAGGGGACTTTGTTATTCTCGACCAGGGACCTTTGTTATACTCGATTAGGGGACTTTGTTACACTCGATGAGGGACTTTGTTACACTCGACCAGGGCCTGTGTTATACTCGATTAGGGGACGTTGTTATACTCGATCAGGGAACTTTGTTATACTAGATCAGGGGACTTTGTTATACTCGATTAAAGGCCTTTTTTGGACTCGATCAGGGTCTAGCGTATTGTCAGATACCCGAAGAATGTTCTATACTACTGAGGGTATACACAAACACTTGTTGTCTTTAAAAGTAGGTTCTATTCTCGTACGGGAGATATATATACAATAGTAGGACGCAGAAGCCCGTGGTCACGCCACGAGGACTCTGTCTTCTCTCTTTCTACCTCTATCTATGTATTACTACGCGCTGGCCTGTACAGATGCCAGCATTCACAAGCTGAATACATAAAGTATAAATGTGATAATTTATATACATAATATGGTGCACAATAAATAGAATATTACATAGAATTAATATATGTTCTGTAATACTTTACTATACATAATTAATAAGAGTAATATAAGAGTAATATAATAATATACAGCTTAAGGTACTACTTTGTGTCCATATATATCATACCACTCCCTCCCCCCTATACGCTCATAGTTTCATCTTGAGCGGACCATTTGTTTCTGAGTCGCTCGGACTTGCGGAGTACTGGGGCAGAAACACAAGGTGGGGATGGATTTACTTTAGAGACATCAACATTAGGGGACTCAACTGGGGAGGGGTCAACACTAGGCAGCTCCACAGGTCGGAGGAAACGACGGTTCCTCCACCATACTCTACCACTAGGAAGACGCACTTGGTAGTCCCTTGACCGGCCAATACCCATGACAACCCCAACCTTGTCCCAGCGGTGAGATACCGGATCTTGAATCCTGATCTGCTGGCCGATACTCAACCTGGGAAGGGGGCGGGCATGACAGTCGTACCGAGCAGCGACATCTGCGGCTCGTTTTGCTGCACGGCGGTCACATTCCTCAGTCTTGGCCTGCCATTCTTGAGAAAAAGACTTCGGGTGGGCAGGAACACAAGACCTGAGATGATGTTCGTATAGAACCTGGGCTGGGGAGCGTCCGGTGAAGTTCGGGGTGTTGCGTAGCTCCAACAAACCTCGATCGAAGTCCTCGCAGTCGATATTTCCTGAGGGTGACACCTTAAGGATCAGGTGCTTCACAGTCTTGACTGCGGCTTCAGCGTGTCCATTCGCCTGGGGGTAGTGGGGCGAGGTCACGACATGACGGACTCCCCAACGGTCCATGAAGTCCTGGAACTCGTGGCTGGTGAACTGGGGTCCTCCATCAGTCCTGAGGCGGAGGGGAACACCAACTTCTCTGAAGTAATGCCTGAAGCTCCGGATGGTAGCAGTAGCCGTTGTATCACTACCACAGGGGACGACAACAGGCCATCCAGACAGTCGGTCGGCAATGACGAGGAAGGACTTCCCTGCTACTGCAAAGAAATCGGCCGACACAGACTCGAAGGGTCTTGAAGGGTTGTCGTCGCACATTAAAGGTTCCTGTTGCTGGCTAGGTTGCAGAATCTGGCACGGTTCACAGGCACGGACGGTACTTGCAATGTCCGCGTTGATTCCGGGCCAAAATACAGTCTGCTTCGCCCGTCGCTTGGTGGCCTCCACTCCTCGATGGCTGTCGTGAAGGCGGGCCAAGGTACGGCGGCGTAGGGCAGCAGGAATAACTACTCGTGGACCATACAAGACGAGGTCTCCATCACAATAGAGGTCCTCGCGTATTTTCCAGTACGGGAGTAGCGATTCATGAAGGTCGTATCGGTTCGATGGAAATCCCTGAGACACACAGTCGACGAGCCGGATGTAGGAAGGGTCGGCCCGGGCTGCGGTGCGGAGATCTTCAAGGGTCTTGTCTGCATCCGGTGCTGTAGACTCTTCTGATGTGAAGACGGCCTTCAATGAAACCACTGACTTGAGGGATGCAGCAGCTGTAGAACACAACATCTCGTCCTCTGGGGTGGGGCGACTGACGGGGCGCGGGACAGGGCATCCGGGATGCACAACAGCTTACCCGCACGCCACACAGCCGTGAAGAGATAAGGCGAGAGCTTCTCTTTCAGACGTTGAAGGCGAGGATTTTCTACTGCATCCAAAGAGTAGTGATTGATTATAGGTATAAGGGGGCGATGATCCGTGAAGAGGGTGAAGTGCTGAAGTCCTATCAGGTAGAAACGGCACTTCGCCATCGCCCAGACAACAGCCAACATCTCCAGCTCAATCGTGGCATATCGGGTCTCAGCGTCCGTCAGGAACCGGGATCCACACTGAATTAAGCGGAGTTGTCCACCGCCATGGTCCTGCAGAAGGGCGTAACCAACGCCGTAGAGTCTGGAGGCGTCAGTCTGGAGGACGGTGGGTAGGGCTGGGTCGTAACAGGCGAGGACAGGTGGACTCAAGAGGGCCTGCTTGACTCGCTGGAAGGCCTCTTGATGATCTGGGGTCCACAGGAATGTCCTCCTGGGGCTCAGCAGGGGGCGTAACGGCTGGGCTGCGGCGGAGATGTCAGGTGTGAATTCATCCAGCTGATTGACCAGACCTAAAAAAGAACGGAGGTCTGTCAGGTTGGCAGGGGTTGGAAAATCCCTTATTCCACTTACTTTCTCCGGGTCAGTTGCGATGCCTGATGCTGAGAGAGTGTACCCACAGAAGTTTACTGATGGAGCCGCGACTACAAACTTGTCAGCGTTGAGGGTAATCCCGTACTTTCGACATCTGGTGAGAACTTCATATATCCGGGAGAGGTGGGCACAGTAGTCTTCGTCGTGGAGTAAGATATCATCAACCACCTTGACACAATTCGTGACTCCTTGAAGGGCCGCGTCACCACGTTGACAGAATGCATCGCCCGTAGCGGCAAATCCCATGGGGCCTCTGCAATACTGGTATCTTCCAAATGGTGTGATGAATGTAGTCAAGTGTTGGTCTTCTTCGGCCAACTCGATCTGCCAATAACCACATAAGGCGTCCATAGTTGTAAAAAACTTCGCCTTCGGGTCCACATTTCGAACAGCTGCGAAGGGTGTGGGTGAAGGATGGGCTTGATGGGAAACTTGCTGGTTAAGTTTTGACAGATCGGTGGTGATCCGTACTCCACCACGAGGTTTGGCGACGGGGACGAGAGGGTGGCACCAAGGTGAAGGTTCGTCTCCGGCCGGTTTGATGATTCCCTGAGCAACCATGGAGTCGAGCTCTTGTCTAACTAGCTCCTTGTAGGCGTGACGAATCAAACGAGGGGTGTGGATGGCAAATGCTGTAGCACCATCCTTAAGATGAATCTTCATAGGTGGACCCACCATCGGCTTGAGTGGTGTGGATCCTAAAGATTTCTTATTAACCAACACGTCAGCAAGCTCCTTGAGAAGGTAAGCTCTGCGTCAGAAGGGGACGTGTTAGTAGAGATAGGGAATTCCTTCAACCTGTTGACATGGGTGACCTTTAAGATAGGTTTAGGGAATTCCTTGGAAATAATGGCCAACTCTTGACAATGGCCATATGATAAGAGCGGAGTCGGGATACCATTATGAACATCAATCCGGGCTGAGCAAGACTGCTTACCAAAGGTAAGGGTAGCCCAGAAAGATCCCAAAGCTGGAGCCATCTTGGAACCATCAGCTGTCAGTTTCGTTGTCTGAGGAGGGGGCTGTAGGTTGCTCCGGGGTATTCCCAAACTTGCTAAATGTTGTGGACCAATTACTGAGACGTCAGCACCGGTGTCAGGTAACATCTGAAGACTGGATGACGAGTTACCGTAAGAAATGACGACATTGATGTGCTGGGGCGTCGTGTCTGTGGAACTACGTACACAACGGCAGGAACGACTGGACACAGCGTCTTGATGCTTGCCAGAAGGAGTGGGCGCGCCAGCACTACCTGAGGATGACTTCTTGGATCCTAGGTGGCGTCGTTTCTGTGTCTTCTTACGACAACATTTGTCATAATGGCCCACACGACCACAAAGTCTGCACTGAACTTTGCTAGCAGGGCACTTGACTGTATAAGCCTAGTGACCCTGGCGGTCGCAACTTCTGCACACGCTTTGAGCAGCTGGGCACTGGGAGACATTATGCTGTCTCGCACAGCTGTTACACAAAGCTGCTGCTGAAGGTGTGGCTGGAGGGTTAGGGGTGGGGTTACCTTGCTGCTTCTTACCCTTTCTGTAGGAAGACACCGCCCTCACCTGGTCAGGCTGTGAGCGTAAAGCTGAAGTCGCACACCTGGCGGCCTCGTACGCTCGACATTTTGTAACAACATCTTGAAGGGAGGAAGTGGGGTCGAGGGAAATGAGACGCTGAACTAGCTCTTCATCTCGGACACCCGTTAAAATGATTGTCTTAAGTTGTGTCTCTTCACAGACTTGAGAATGTCCGGGACAAACATCAACTTCCTCTGAACACCTTTTGAGCCTTACAAAAAACGCGACAAAAGATTCTCCATCAAGCTGTTTACATTGGAGGAGTTCTCTTCGCCTGAGTGCTTCGTTGCGCTGTCCCTTGACGTGTTCCTGCAACGTGTCGAGCACGGCCTCTACCGTCAGAGTTGTCGTAGGAGGCACTTGAAGTGTGTGCTCGAGAGTACGTTGTGTCTCTAAGGACAAGCACATACGAAGCTGTATCATTTGTTTCGGCTGTGATAAACTTGACAAGTCAACCATTGTTGCGTATTCCTGCCAACGTCGACGCCATTCCCGAAACATCTGATAAGAAGCGTCAGACATCAGAGAGGGAGGCGTCTGTACTGCAGCCTTTTGAGGTGGTGTTCCGACTCTGGGAAATGAGGTACCAGTACCTCTAGTCGCATCAACATCAGTAGTAGCAGACGAATCTTGTATGGTAGATCGTTGTGGGGAGGCTAACAGAGAAATCAAAACGTCAAATCTGGCTTGATCCTCCTTTCTTCTAAGGTCATCCTCACATCTACGTATGTCTTCGAGTTCTCTGCGTGTTTGTTCCTCTTTGTGGCGTCGTCTTTCAGACTCTTTGTACCTAATTTCTTCCTCTTCTCTCCTTGCAATATCGTCCTGGCGTCGAGAAGTTTCCATCCACTTTATCAGTTGAAGGAGATCTGTGGACGCATGTATCGCAGGAGAGCTGGCTCGCGACGAGCGAGGAGATTCTGTGGGTGACTCGGCGTTGTCACTGTGGGGAGCGTGGGGCGTAAGCGTGGGTGGGGAGAGGTCTCCCACACTAAAACTCCTAACCCCATCGTCCAGGGTATCGTTTTGATCCCTGTGAGACATGCTGACTGCTTCTGTACTCTATCTGTGCAAAAGATCGGGTCAGCCCCTCGTAATCTATGCACAGAATTACAGAAGTAAGTCACAAGAAAATACTGTATAAGGTGAATGCGTGTGTGTGTGTGTGTGTGTGTGTGTGTGTGGCAGGAGGGGAGAGACTTGGCGCGCTGCCAGACGTAGGAGCGGGTGGGCAGCGTCGAGCGCTGGCTCAGTAACCCTCAGACCAGAGATGGGACAGCACGTACTGTCGGGCCGCTCCCTTAGTCATCTGACCGCAACTTGCACAGACAATTATGATTAAAATACACAGCACACCACTTCACAAAACACTTCACAGCACAGCACTGTACACAGCATAGCACTTCACAACACTGTAAGTCTAGAGGCTTGTAGTAGTCTTGCTGTCTGAAGCTGAAGTCACTGAAGACAAGACGCCATTAACAGAGTCCGGGGAAGGCTTGGTCCACTGTATCACACTGAGAAATAATCACTGCGCCATCTAGCGTATTGTCAGATACCCAAAGAATGTTCTATACTACTGAGGGTATACACAAACACTTGTTGTCTTTAAAAGTAGGTTCTATTCTCGTACGGGAGATATATATACAATAGTAGGACGCAGAAGCCCGTGGTCACGCCACGAGGACTCTGTCTTCTCTCTTTCTACCTCTATCTATGTATTACTACGCGCTGGCCTGTACAGATGCCAGCATTCACAAGCTGAATACATAAAGTATAAATGTAATAATTTATATACATAATATGGTGCACAATAAATAGAATATTACATAGAATTAATACATGTTCTGTAATATTTTACTATACATAATTAATAAGAGTAATATAAGAATAATATAATAATATACAGCTGAAGGTACTACTTTGTGTCCATATATATCATACACAGGGGACTTTGTTATACTCGAGCAGGGGGCTTTGTTATACTCGATCAGAGGACTTTGTTATACTCGATCAGGAGGCTTTGTTATACTCGATCAGGGGACTTTGCTAAACTCGACCAGGGGACTTTGTTATACTCGAGCAGGGGGCTTTGTTATACTCGATTAGGGGACTTTGTTATACTCGATCAGGAGGCTTTGTTATACTCGATAAGGAGACTTTGCTATGTTCGATCATGGGAACTTTTTTATACTTGACCAATGGACTTTGTTATACTCGATGATGGGACTTTCTTATACTCGACCAGGGGACTTTGTTATAATCGATCAGGGGACTTTTTTATACTCGACCAGAGGACTTTATTATACTCTATCAGGGGACTTTGTTATACTCTATCAGGGGACTTTGTTATACTCGATTAGGGGCCTTTGTTATACTCGATGACGGGGCTTTGTTATACTCGACCCGGGGACTTTGCTATAATCGACCAAAGGACTTTGTTATACTCGTTTAGGGGACTTTGTTATACTAGACCAGGGGACTTTTTTATACTTGATCAGGGGACTTTCTCATACTAGACCAGAGGCCATTGTTATACTCAATCGGGGGACTTTGTTATACTCGATGAGTCGACTTTCCTATATTTGACCAATGGACTTTGCTATACTCGATGAGGGGCCTTTGTTATACTCGATCAGGGGACATTGTTAAACTCGACCATGGGACTTTGTTATACTCCACCAGTGACTTTGTTATACTCGATCAGAGGATATTTTATACTCGATCAGGGGACTTTGTTATATTCGATCAGAGGACTTTGTTATACTCGACTAGGGGACTTATTTATATTCGATCAGGGGATATGCTATACTCGACCAGGGGACTTTGTTATACACGATTAGGGGACTTTGTTATACTCGATGAGGGGACTTAGTCTTACTCGATCAGGGCCCTTTGTTATACTCGTCCAGGGGACTTTGTTATAATCGATTAGGGGACTTTGTTATGCTCGATCTGGGGACTTTGTTAAATTAGGCCAGAAGACGTTGTTATACTCGATCAGGGGACTTATTTTTACTCGATGAGGGGACTTTGTTACACTGGACCAGGGGACATTTTTTATACTCGATTAGGGGACTTTGTTATACTCGATAAGGGGACTTTGTTATACTGGACCAGGAGACTTTGTTATACTCGATCAGGGGACGTTGTTATACTCGATCAGGGAACTTTGTTATACTCATCCAGAGGGCTTTGTTATTCTCCATCAGGGGACTTTGTTATACTCGATCAGGGGACTTTGTCTTACTCGATCAGGGCCCTTTGCTATACTCGACCGGGAGACTTTGATATAATCGATTATTGGACTTTGGTATGCTCGACCTAGGGACTTTGTTATACTCGATCAGGGACTTTGTTATACTCGAGCAGGGGCCTTTGTTATACTCGTTTAGGGGACTTTGTTATACTCGATAAGGGGACTTTGTTATACTCGATAAGGGGAATTTGTTATACTCGATGAGAGGACTTTGTTAGACTCGAACAGGGGAGTTTGTTATACTCGACCAGGGGACCTTGTTATACTCGATTAGGCGGCTTTGTTATACTTGATGAGGGGACTTTCTTATACTCGATTAGAGGCCTTTTTTGGACTCAATTAGGGGACTTTGTTATACTCGAGCAGGGGGCTTTGTTATACTCGATCAGGGGACTTTGTTATACTCGACCAGAAGAATTTGTTATATTCGATCAGGTGATATGTTATACTCGATCAGGGGACTTTGTTATTCTCGATCAGAGGACTTTGTTATACTCGACGAGGGGCCTTTTTATACTCGATTAGAAAACTTTGTTATACTCGACCAGGAGACTTTGTGATACTCGATCAGGGGACTTTGTTATACTCCACCAGGGACTTTGTTATATTCGATTAGGGGATATGTAATACTCGATCAGGGGACTTTGTCATACTCGATCAGGGGACTTTGTTATACTCGTCCAGGGGGATTTGTTATACTCGATCAGGGGACTTTGTTATATTCGATCAGGGGTTTTTGTCTTACTCGATCAGGGCCTTTGTTATACTTGACCAGGGGACTTTGTTTCACTCGATCATGGCCCTTTGCTCTACTCGACCAGGGGACTTTGTTATATTCGATCAGGGGACTTTGTTATGCTCGATCTGGGACTATGTTATACTCGATCAGTGAACTTTCCTATATTTGACCAATGGACTTTGCTATACTCGATGAGGGGCCTTTGTTATACTCGATCAGGGGACTTTGTTATACTCGACCAGGGGACATTGTTATACTCTATCAGTGGACTTTGTCATACTCGACCAAAGGACTTTGTTATACTCGATCAGAGGATATGTTATACTTGATCAGGGGACTTTGTTATACTCGATCAGGGGACTTTGTTATACTTGATTAGGGGACTTTGTTATACTCGTCCAGGGGGCTTTGTTATACTCGATCAGGGGACTTTGTTATACTCCACCAGGGGACTTTTTTATACTTGACCAATGGACTTTGTTATACTCATTAAGGGGCCTTTGTTATACTCGATCAGGGGACTTGGTTATACACGACCAGGGGACTTTGTTATACTTGATTAGGGGACTTTGTTATACTCGATCAGGGGACTTTGTTACACTGGACCAGGGGACATTTTTATACTCTATGAGGGGACTTTGCTATACTGGACCAGGAGACTTTGTTATACTCGATCAGGGAACGTTGTTATACTCGTTCATTGAACTTTGTTATACTCGAACAGGGACCTTTGTTATACTCGATTAGGGGACTTTGTTATACTCGATAAGGGGCCTTTTTATATTGGATAAGGGGAATTTGTTATACTCGATAAGGGGACTTTGTTAGACTCGAACAGGGGACTTTGTTATACTGGACCAGGGGACATTGTTATACTCGATTAGGCGGCTTTGTTATACTCGATCAGGGGACTTTCTTATACTCGATGAGGGGCCTTTTTTATTCTCGATCAGGTTCCTTTGATATACTAGATCAGAGGACTTTGTTATACTCGATTAGAGGCCTTTTATGGACTCGATCAGGGGACTTTGTTATACTCATGCAGGGGGCTTTTGTTATACTCGATCAGGGGACCTTGTTATAATCGATGAGGAGGCTTTGTTATACTCGATCAGGGGACTTTGCTACACTCGACCAGGGGACTTTGTTATACTGGAGTAGGGGACTTTGTTATAGTCGATCAGGGGATTTTGTCTTACTCGATCAGGGCCTTTGTTATACTCGACCAGGGGACTTTGTTATAATCGATCAGGGGACTTTGTTACGCTCGATCTGGGGACTTTGTTATACTGGGCCAAGAGACTTTGTAATACTCGATCAGGGAACGTTGTTATACTCGTCCAGAGGGCTTTGTTATTCTTGATTAGGGGACTTTCTTATACTTGATAAGGGGACTTTGTCTTTCTCGATCAGGGCCCTTTGCTATACTCGACCAGGGGACTTTGTTATAATCGATCAGAGGACTTTGTTATGCTCGATCTGGGACTTAATATTATATTCGATCAGGGGACTTTCCTATATTTGACCAATGGACTTTGCTATACTTGATGACGGGCCTTTGTTATACTCGATCAGGGGACTTTGTTATTCTCGACCAGGGGACTTTGTTATACTCGATCAGGGGACTTTGTCATACTCGACCAGAGGACTTTGTTATACTCGATCAGAGGATATGTTATACTCGATGAGGGGGCTTTGTTATACTAGATCAGGGACTCTATACTGGACCAGGGGACTTTGTTATACCCGATCAGGGACTTTGTTACACTGGACCAGGGACATTTTTATACTCGATTAGGGGACTTTGTTATTCTCGATCAGGGACTTTTGTTACACTCGATCAGGGAACTTTGTTATACCTGACCAGGGACCTTTGTTTTACTCGATTAGGGGACTTTGTTATACTCGATTAGGGGTCTTTGTTATACTTGATCAGAGGACTTTGTTATACTCGACCAGGGGCCTTTGTTATGCTCGATTAGAAAACTTTGTTATACTCGACCAGGGGACTTTGTTATACTCCACCAGGGCCTTTGTTATACTTGATCAGGGGATATGTTATACTCGATCAAGGGACTTTGTTATACTCGGTAGAGGGGACTTTGTTATACTCGTCCAGCGGGCATTGTTATAATAGGATTAAAGGACTTTGTTATACTCGATGAGGGGACTTTGTCTTACTCGATCAGGGCCCTTTGTTATACTCGACCAGGGGACTTTGTTATAATCGATTAGGGGACTTTGTTATGCTCGATCTGGGCACTTTGTTAAACTGGGCCAGGAGACGTGTTTATACTCGATCAGGGGATATGTTATTCTCGATCAGGAACCTTTGTTATACTCGTTCAGATGACTTTGTCTTACTCCATCAGGGCCCTTTGCTATACTCGACTGGGGGACTTTGTTATAATCGATCAGTGGACTTTGGTATGCTCCATCTAGGGACTTTATTATACTGGGCAAACGGACTTTTTTATATTCGATCAGGGTATATGTAATACTCGATCAGGGGACTTTGTTGTATTCAACCAGAGGACTTTGTTATACTCGATCAGGGGACTTTGTTATACTCAATCAGGGACTCTGTTATACTCGATTAGAGGCCTTTGTTATACTCGATGAGGGGGGCTTTGTTATCTTGACCAGGGGACTTTGCTATACTCGACCAGGGGAATTTGTTATACTCGATGAGGGGGCTTTGTTATACTCGATCAGGACGCTGTTGCTCTCGACCGGGGGACTTTGTTATAATCGATTAGGGGACTTGCTCGATCTGGGGACTGTTAAACTGGGCCCAGGAGACGTTGTTATACTCTATCAGGGGATATGTTATACTTGATCAGGGGACTTTGTTATACTGGACCAGGGGACTTTGTTATACTCGACTAGGGGACTTTGTTATACTCGTCTATGGGGCTTTGTTATACTCGATCAGGGGACTTTTGTTACACTCGATCAGGGAACTTTGTTATACTCGACCAGGGGCCTTTGTTATACTCGATTAGGGGTCTTGGTTATACTCGATAAGGGGACTTTGTTATACTCGATAAGGGGAATTTGTTATACTCGATGAGGGAACTTTGTTATACTCGTCTATGGGGCTTTGTTATACTCGATCAGGGGACTTTTGTTACACTCGATCAGGGAACTTTGTTATACTCGACCAGGGCCTTTGTTATACTCGATTAGGGGACTTTGTTATACTCGATAAGGGGACTTTGTTATACTCGATTAGGCGGCTTTATTATACTCGATCAGGGGACCTTCTTATACTCGATGAGGGGCCTTTCTTATACTCGATGAGGGGCCTTTTTTATACTAGATCAGGGGAATTTGTTATACTAGATAAGGGGACTTTGTTAGACTCGAACAGGGGACTTTGTTATACTCGACCAGGGGACTTTGTTATACTCGATTAGGCGGCTTTATTATACTCGATCAGGGGACCTTCTTATACTCGATGAGGGGCCTTTGTTGCATACTCGATGAGGGCCTTTTATACTAGATCGAGAGAATTGTTATACTCGATTAGAGAGCCTTTTTGGACTGATCAGGGGACTTTGTTATACTCGAGCAGAACTGTTATACTCGATCAGGGACTTTGTTGTACTCGATCAGGAGGCTTTGTTATACTCGATCAGGGGACTTTGTTATACTCGACCAGGGGCCTTGTTATACTCTATTAGGGGACTTTGTTATACTCGATAAGGGGACTTTTTTATCTTTGACCAATGGACTTTGTTATACTCGATGAGGGGCCTTTGTTATACTCGATGAGGGGACTTTGCTATACTCGACAAGGGGACTTTGTTATACTCGATTAGGGGACTTTTTTATACTCGACCAGAGGACTTTGTTATACACAATCAGGGAATATGTTATACTTGATCAAGGGACTTTGTTATACTCAACTAGGGGACTTTGTTATACTCGATCAGGGGACTTTGTTATACTCGATCAGGGGACTTTGTTATACTCGATCAGGGGACTTTGTTATACTCGATTAGTGGCCTTTGTTATACTCGATGAGGGGGCTTTGTTATACTCGACCAGGGGACTTGCTATAATCGACCAGGGGACTTTTTTATACTCGATCAGGGGACTTTGTTACACCGGACGAGGGGACATTTTTATACTTGATTAGGGGACTTTGTTTTACTCGACCATGGGAGTTTTGTTATACTTGATCAGGGAACTTTTGTTACACTCGATCAAGGGACTTTGCTATACTCGACCAGGGGCCTTTTCATACTCGACCAGAGGACTTTGTTATACTCGATCAGAGGATATGTTATACTCGATCAGGGGGCTTTGTTATACTCGATGAGGGGACTTTGCTATACTCGACCAGGGGACTTTGTTATACTCGATCAGGGGATTTTGTTATACTCGACCAGGGGACTTTTTTATACTTGATCAGGGGACTTTGTCATACTCGACCAGAGGACTTTGTTATACTCGATCAGAGGATATGTTATACTCGATCAGGGGGCTTTCTTATACTCGATTAGGGGAATTTGCTATACTCGACCAGTGGCCTTTGTTATACTCGATCAGGGGACTTTGTTATACTTGATTAGGGGACTTTGTTATACTCGATCAGGGGACTTTGTTACAATGGACCAGGGGACATTTTTATACTCGATTAGGGGACTTTGTTATTCTCGATCAGGGGACTTTTCTTACACTCGATCAGGGAACTTTGTTATACTCGACCAGGGACCTTTGTTATACTCGATTAGGGGACTTTGTTATACTCGATATGGGGACTTTGTTATACTCGAAAAGGGGAATTTGTTATATTCGATAAGGGTTTTTGTTAGACTCGAACAGGGGACTTTGTTATACTCGACCAGGGATCTCTTTTATACATGACCAATGGACGTTGTTTTCCTCGATGAGGGGCCTTTGTTATACTCGATGAGGGTACTTTGTTATACTCAACCAGGGGACTTTGTTATACTCGATCAGGGGACTTTTTTATACTCGACCAGAGGACTTTGTTATACTCAATCAGGGGATATGTTATACTCGATGAGGGGACTTTGTTATACTCAACCAGGGGAGTTTGTTATACTCGATCAGGGGACTTTGTTATACGCGATCAGGAGACTTTGTTATACTCGATTAGGGGCCTTTGTTATACTCGATGAGGGTGCTTTATTATGCTCGACCAGGGGACTTTGTTATACTCGATTAGGGGACTTTGAAATATTCGACCAGGGGACTTTTTTATACTTGATTAGGGGACTTTGTCTTACTCGACCAGAGGCCTTTGTTATACTCGATCGGGGAACTTTGTTATACTCGATGAGTGGACTTTACTATATTTGACCAATGGGCTTTGCTATACTCGATGTGGGGCCTTTGTTATACTCGATCAGGAGACATTGTTATACTCGACCAGGTGACATTGTTATACTCGATCAGGGGACTTTGTTATACTCGACCAGAGGACTTTGTTATACTCGATCAGGTGATATGTTATACTCGATCAGGGGACTTTGTTATACTCAACCAGGGGAGTTTGTTATACTCGATCAGGGGACTTTGTTATACGCGATCAGGAGTCTTTGTTATACTCGATTAGGGGCCTTTGTTATACTCGATGAGGGTGCTTTATTATGCTCGACAAGGGGACTTTGTTATACTCGATTAGGGGACTTTGAAATATTCGACCAGGGCACTTTTTTATACTTGATCAGGGGACTTTGTCTTACTCGACCAGAGGCCTTTGTTATACTCGATCGGGGAACTTTGTTATACTCGATGAGTGGACTTTACTATATTTGACCAATGGGCTTTGCTATACTCGATGTGGGGCCTTTGTTATACTCGATCAGGGGACATTGTTAAACTCGACCAGGTGACATTGTTATACTCGATCAGGGGACTTTGTTATACTCGACCAGAGGACTTTGTTATACTCGATCAGGTGATATGTTATACTCGATCAGGGGAATTTGTTATACTCGATCAGAGGACTTTGTTATACTCGACGATGGGGTTTTTTTATACTCGATTAGAAAACTTTGTTATACTCGACCAGGAGACTTTGTGATACTCGATCAGGGGACTTTGTTATACTCCACCAGGGACTTTGTTATATTCGATCAGGGATATGTAATACTCGATAGGGGACTTTGTTATACTCGATCAGGGGACTTTGTCATACTCGACCAGAGGACTTTGTTATACTCGATCAGGGGATATGTTATACTCGATCAGGGGTCTTTGTTATACTTGATCAGGGGACTTTGTTTATACTTGATTAGGGGACTTTGTTATACTAGATCAGGGTACTTTGTTATACTTGATCAGAGGACTTTGTTTTACTCGACCAAGGGCCTTTGTTATGCTCGATTAGAAAACTTTGTTATACTCGACCAGGGAACTTTGTTATACTCCACCAGGGACTTTGTGATACTCGATCAGTGGATATGTTATACTCGATCAGGGGACTTTGTTATACTCGGTTCAGGGGAATTTGTTATACTCGTCCAAGTAGCTTTTTTATACTAGAATCAGGGGACTTTGTTATACTCGATGAGGGGACTTAGTCTTACTCGATCAGGGCCCTTTGTCATACTCGACTAGGGGATTTTGTTATAATCGATTAGGGGACTTTGTTATCCTCGATCTGGGGACTTTGTTAAACTAGGCCAGGAGACGTTGTTATACTCGATCAGTGGATATGTTATATTCGATCAGGGGACTTTGTTATACTGGACCAGGGGACTTTGTTATACTCGATCAGGAGACTTTGTTATACTCGATCAGGGAACTGTTATACTCATCCAGGGGCAATACTATTACAATTTCGACCAGTGTGGAATTTGTTATACTCGATCAGGGACTTTGTTATGCCTGATCAGGAACTCTTGTTATACTCATCCAGGGGCTTCGTCATACCCGAGATCGGGTTGGATTTTCTTATACCGGATCAGGCGGATTTTGTCTTTACGATCAGGCCCTTTGCTATACCTCGACCGGGGATTTGTTATAACGATCAGGGACCTTTTGTCATACTCTCGGTTCAGGGGACTTTTGTTATACCTGTCCAAGTATTTTTTTATTCTCGATTAGGGGACTTTCTTATCATCGATCAGGGGACTTTGTTATACTGGACCAGGAGACTTTGTTATACTCGATCAGGGAACGTTGCTATACTCGATGAGGGAACTTTGTTATACTCATCCAAGGGGCTTTGTTATTTTCCATCAGGGGACTTTGTTATACTCGATCAGGGGACTTTGGTATGCTCCATCTAGGGACTTTGTTTTACTCGATCAGGGACTTTGTTATACTCGATAAGGGGACTTTGTTAGACTCGATAAGGGGACTTTGTTAGACTCGAACAGGGGACTTTGTTATACTTGACCAGGGGACTTTGTTATACTCGATTAAACGGCTTTGTTATACTCGATCAGGGGACTTTCTTATACTCAATTAGAGGCCTTTTTTAGACTCGATTAGGGGACTTTGTTATACTCGTGCAGGGAGCTTTGTTATATTCGATCAGGGGACTTTGTTATACTCGATCAGGACGCTTTGTTATACTCGATTAGGGGACTTTCCTATACTCGACCAGGGGACTTTGTTATACTCGAGCAGGGGGCTCTGTTATACTCGATTAGGGGACTTTGTCTTACTCGCTCAGGGCCCTTTGCTATACTGGACCGGGGACTTTGTTATAATCGATCAGGGGACTTTGGTATGCTGGATCTAGGGAATTTGTTATACTCGATCAGGGGACTTTGTTATACTCGATCAGGGGACTTTGTTATACTCGACCAGGGGACTTTTTTATACTTGATCAGGGGACTTTGTCATACTCGACCAGAGGATTTTGTTATACCTGATCAGAGTGATATGTTATACCCGGGATCAGGGGGCTTTGTTTATACTCGATCAGGGGACTTCAAGTATACTCGACCAGGTGACTTTGTTATACCTTTATCAGGGACTTTGCTATACTCTGGACCAGTGACTTTTTTTTATACTTGATTCAGGGGACTTTGTCATACTAGATCTGTGGACTTTCCTATATTTGACCAATGGACTTTGCTATACTCGATGAGCGGCCTTTGTTATACTCGATCAGGGGACGTTGTTATACTTGATTAGGGGACTTTGTTATACTCGATGAGGGGACTTTGTTACAATGGACCAGGGGACATTCTTATACTCGATTAGGGGACTTTGTTATTCTCGATCAGGGGACTTTTGTTACCCTCGATCAGGGAACTTTGTTATACTCGACCAGGGACCTTTGTTATACTCGATTAGGAGACTTTGTTATACTCGATCTGGGGACTTTGTTATACTCGAAAAGGGGAATTTGTTATATTCGATAAGGGTTTTTGTTAGACCTTTCGAAACAGGGACTTTGTTATACCTGACCAGCGGCCTTGTTATATTCCTATCAGGGACTTTTGTTATACGCATCAGGAGGACTTGCCATACCCGATGAGGGCCCCTTGTTAAACCTGGATTAGGGCCTTGTCATACTCCGACCAGGGGGCCTTTGTTATACTCGATGAGGGTGCTTTATTATGCTCGACCAGGGGACTTTGTTATACTCGATTAGGGGACTTTGTTATATTCAACCAGGGGACTTTTTTATACTTGATCAGGGGACTTTCTCTTACTCGACCAGAGGCCTTTGTTATACTCGATCGGGGAACATTGTTATATTCGATGAGTGGACTTTACTATATATGTGACCAAAGGTCTTTGCTATACTCGATTAGGGGCCTTTGTTATACTTTATCAGGGGACATTGTTATACTCGACCAGGTGACATTGTTATACTCGATCAGGGGACTTTGTTATATTCGACCAGAGGACTTTGTTATACTCGATCAGGTGATATGTTATACTCGTTCAGGGGACTTTGTTATACTCGATTAGAGGACTTTGTTATACTCGACGAGGGGCGTTTTTATACTCGATTACAAAAACTTTGTTATACTCGACCAGGAGACTTTGTGATACTCGATCAGGGGACTTTGTTATACTCCACCTGGGACTTTGTTATATTCGATCAGGGGATATGTAATACTCGATCAGGGGACTTTGTTATACTCGATCAGGGGATATGTTATACTCGATCAGGGGTCTTTGTTATACTCGATCAGGGACTTTGTCATACTCGACCAGAGGACTTTGTTATACTCGATCAGGGATATGTTATACCTTGATCAGGCCTTGTTATACTTGATCAGGGACTTTGTTTCTACTTTTGATTAGACTCTTGTTATACCTTAGATCAGGTAATTTTGTTATACTTGGATCAGAGGATTTTGTTTTACTCTCCGACCAAGGCTTTTCCTTTTGTTACGCTCTCGATTAGAAAAACTTTGTTATACCTGACCAGGGAACTTTGTTATACTCCACCAGGGACTTTGTGATACTCGATCAGTGGATATGTTATACTCGATCAGGGGACTTTGTTATACTCGGTTCAGGGGACTTTGTTATACTCGTCCAAGTGGCTTTTTTATACTAAGATCAGGGGACTTTGTTATACTCGATGAGGGGACTTAGTCTTACTCGATCAGGGCCCTTTGTCATACTCGACTAGGGGACTTTGTTATAATCGATTAGGGGACTTTGTTATCCTCGATCTGGGGACTTTGTTAAACTAGGCCAGGAGACGTTGTTATACTCGATCAGTGGATATGTTATACTCGATGAGGGGACTTTGTTATACTGGACCAGGGGACTTTGTTATACTCGATCAGGAGACTTTGTTATACTCGATCAGGGAACTGTTATACTCATCCAGGGGGCTTTGTCATACTCGACCAGGGGAATTTGTTATACTCGATCAGGGGACTTTGTTATACTCGATCAGGGAATTTTGTTATACTCATCCAGGGGGCTTCGTCATACTCGATCAGTTGACTTTCTTATACTCGATTAGGGTGATTTTGTCTTACACGATCAGGGCCCTTTGCTATACTCGACCGGGGGATTTTGTTATAATCGATCAGGGGACTTTGTTATACTCGGTTCAGGGGACTTTGTTATACTCGTCCAAGTGGCTTTTTTATACTAGGATCAGGGGACTTTGTTATACTCGATGAGGGACTTTGTTATATACTCGGGACCAGGAGAGACTTTGTTATACCTTTAGGGGATCAGAACGTTGCTATACTCGATCAGGGGACTTTGGTATGCTCGACCGGGGGACTTTGTTATAATCGATTAGGGGACTTTGGTATGCTCGATCTAGGGACTTTGTTATACTCGATCAGGGACTTTGTTATACTCGATAAGGGGACTTTGGTATACTCGATAAGGGGAATTTGTTTTACTCAATAAGGGGACTTTGTTAGACTGGAACAGGGGACTTTGTAATACTTGACCAGGGGACTTTGTTATACTCGATTAGGCGGCTTTGTTATACTCGATCAGGGGACTTTCTTATACTCGATTAGAGGCCTTTTTTAGACTCGATCAGGGGACTTTGTTATACTCGTGCAGGGAGCTTTGTTATACTCGATCAGGGACTTTGTTATACTCGATCAGGAGGCTTTGTTATACTCGATTAGGGGACTTTGCTATACTCGACCAGGGGACTTTGTTATACTCGAGCAGGGGGCTCTGTTATGCTCGATTAGGGGACTTTGTCTTACTCGCTCAGGGCCCTTTGCTATACTGGACCGGGGACTTTGTTATAATCGATCAGGGGACTTTGGTATGCTTGATCTAGGGAATTTGTTATACTCGATCAGGGGACTTTGTTATACTCGATCAGGGGACTTTGTTATACTCGACCAGGGGACTTTTTTATACTTGATCAGGGGACTTTGTCATACTCGACCAGAGGACTTTGTTATACTCGATCAGAGGATATGTTATACTCGATCAGGGGGCTTTGTTATACTCGATCAGGGGACTTTGCTATACTCGACCAGGTGACTTTGTTATACTCGATCAGGGGACTTTGTTATACTCGACCAGTGGACTTTTTTATACTTGATTCAGGGGACTTTGTCATACTAGATATGTGGACTTTCCTATATTTGACCAATGGACTTTGCTATACTCGATGAGCGGCCTTTGTTATACTCGATCAGGGGACATTGTTATACATGATTAGGGGACTTTGTTATACTCGATGAGGGGACTTTGTTACAATGGACCAGGGGACATTCTTATACTCGATTAGGGGACTTTGTTATTCTCGATCAGGGGACTTTTGTTACCCTCGATCAGGGAACTTTGTTATACTCGACCAGGGACCTTTGTTATACTCGATTAGGAGACTTTGTTATACTCGATTTGGGGACTTTGTTATACTCGAAAAGGGGAATTTGTTATATTCGATAAGGGTTTTTGTTAGACTCGAACAGGGGACTTTGTTATACTCGACCAGCGGCCTTTGTTATACTCGATCAGGGGACTTTGTTATACGCGATCAGGAGACTTTGTTATACTCGATGAGGGGCCTTTGTTAAACTTGATTAGGGGCCTTTGTCATACTCGACTAGGGGCCTTTGTTATACTCGATGAGGGTGCTTTATTATGCTCGACCAGGGGACTTTGTTATTCTCGATTAGGGGACTTTGAAATATTCGACCAGGGGACTTTTATATACTTGATCAGGGGACTTTGTCTTACTCAACCAGAGGCCTTTGTTATACTCGATCGGGGAACTTTGTTATACTCGATGAGTGGACTTTACTATATTTGACCAATGGACTTTGCTATACTCGATGTGGGGCCTTTGTTATACTCGATCAGGGGACATTGTCATACTCGACCATGTGACATTGTTATACTCGATCAGGGGACTTTGTTATACTCGACCAGAGGACTTTGTTATACTCGATCAGGTGATATGTTATACTCGATCAGGGGAATTTGTTATACTCGATCAGAGGACTTTGTTATACTCGACGATGGGCTTTTTTATACTCGATTAGAAAACTTTGTTATACTCGACCAGGAGACTTTGTGATACTCGATCAGGGGACTTTGTTATACTCCACCAGGGACTTTGTTATATTCGATCAGGGGATATGTAATACTCGATCAGGGGACTTTGTTATACTCGATCAGGGGACTTTGTCATACTCGACCAGAGGACTTTGTTATACTCGATCAGGGGATATGTTATACTCGATCAGGGGTCTTTGTTATACTTGATCAGGGGACTTTGTTATACTTGATTAGGGGACTTTGTTATACTAGATCAGGGTACTTTGTTATACTTGATCAGAGGACTTTGTTTTACTCGACCAAGGGCCTTTGTTATGCTCGATTAGAAAACTTTGTTATACTCGACCAGGGAACTTTGTTATACTCCACCAGGGACTTTGTGATACTCGATCAGTGGATATGTTATACTCGATCAGGGGACTTTGTTATACTCGGTTCAGGGGACTTTGTTATACTCGTCCAAGGGGCTTTTTTATACTAGGATCAGGGGACTTTGTTATACTCGATGAGGGGACTTAGTCTTACTCGATCAGGGCCCTTTGTCATACTCGACCAGGGGACTTTGTTATAAACGATTAGGGGACTTTGTTATCCTCGATCTGGGGACTTTGTTAAACTAGGCCAGGAGACGTTGTTATACTCGATCAGTGGATATGTTATACTCGATCAGGGGACTTTGTTATACTGAACCAGGGGACTTTGTTATACTCGATCAGGAGACTTTGTTATACTCGATCAGGGAACTGTTATACTCATCCAGGGGGCTTTGTCATACTCGACCAGGGGAATTTGTTATACTCGATCAGGGGACTTTGTTATACTCGATCAGGGAACTTTGTTATACTCATCCAGGGGGCTTTGTCATACTCGATCAGTTGACTTTCTTATACTCGATCAGGGTGATTTTGTCTTACACGATCAGGGCCCTTTGCTATACTCGACCGGGGGATTTTGTTATAATCGATCAGGGGACTTTGGTATGCTCGATCTAGGGACTTTGTTATACCGGGCCAGGGGACTTTTTTATACTCGATGAGGGGACTTTGTTTCACTGGACCAGGGGACATTTTTATACACGATTAGGGGACTTTGTTATACTCGATCAGGGGACTTTGTCTTACTCGATCAGGGCCCTTTGCTATACTAGACCGGGGGACTTTGTTATAATCGATTAGGGAGCTTTGGTATGCTCGACCTAGGGACTTTGTTATACTCGATCAGGGACTTTGTTATACTCGACCAGGGGCATTTGTTAAACTCGATTAGGGGACTTTGTTATACTCGATAACGGGACTTTGTTATACTCGATAAGGGGAATTTGTTATACTCGATAAGGGGACTTTGTTATACTCGATCAGGGGACTTTCTTATACTCGATTAGAGGCCAAAATCAGGGGACTTTGTTATACTCGAGCAGGGGGCTTTGTTATACTCGATCAGGGGACTTTGTTATACTCGATTAGGCGGCTTTGTTATACCCGATCAGGGGACTTTCTTATACTCGATTAGAGGCCTTTTTTAGACTCGATCAGGGGACTTTGTTATACTCGTGCAGGGAGCTTTGTTATACTCGATCAGGGGACTTTGTTATACTCGATCAGGAGGCTTTGTTATACTCGATTAGGGGACTTTGCTATACTCGACCAGGGGACTTTGTTATACTCGAGCAGGGGGCTCTGTTATACTCGATTAGGGGACTTTGTCTTACTCGCTCAGGGCCCTTTGCTATACTGGACCGGGGACTTTGTTATAATCGATCAGGGGACTTTGGTATGCTTGATCTAGGGACTTTGTTATACTCGATCAGGGGACTTTGTTATACTCGATCAGGGGACTTTGTTATACTCGACCAGGGGACTTTTTTATCCTTGATCAGGGGACTTTGTCATACTCGACCAGAGGACTTTGTTATACTCGATCAGAGGATATGTTATACTCGATCAGGGGGCTTTGTTATACTCGATCAGGGGACTTTGCTATACTCGACCAGGTGACTTTGTTATACTCGATCAGGGGACTTTGTTATACTCGACCAGTGGACTTTTTTATACTTGATTCAGGGGACTTTGTCATACTAGATCTGTGGACTTTCCTATATTTGACCAATGGACTTTGCTATACTCGATGAGCGGCCTTTGTTATACTCGATCAGGGGACTTTGTTATACTTGATTAGGGGACTTTGTTATACTCGATCAGGGGACTTTGTTACAATGGACCAGGGGACATTTTTATACTCGATTAGGGGACTTTGTTATTCTCGATCAGGGGACTTTTGTTACACTCGATCAGGGAACTTTGTTATACTCGACCAGGGACCTTTGTTATACTCGATTAGGAGACTTTGTTATACTCGATCTGGGGACTTTGTTATACTCGAAAAGGGGAATTTGTTATATTGGATAAGGGTTTTTGTTAGACTCGAACAGGGGACTTTGTTATACTCGACCAGGGGCCTTTGTTATACTCGACCAGGGGCCTTTGTTATACTCGATTAGGGGACTTTGTTATACTCGATAACGGGACATTGTTATACTCGATAAGGGGAATTTGTTATACTCGATAAGGGGACTTTGTTATACTCGATCAGGGGACTTTCTTATACTCGATTAGAGGCCTTTTTTGGACTCGATCAGGGGACTTTGTTTTCCCCAAGCAGGGGGCTTTGTTATACTCGATCAGGGGACTTTGTTATACTCGATTAGGAGGCTTTCTTATACTCGATCAGGGACTTTGCTATACTCGACCAGGGGACTTTGTTATACTCAATCAGGGGATATGTTATACTCGATGAAGGGACTTTGTTACACTGGACCAGGGGACATTTTTATTCTCGATTAGGGGACTTTGTTATCATCGATCAGGGGACTTTGTTATACTGGACCAGGAGACTTTGTTATACTCGATCAGGGAACGTTGCTATACTCGATGAGGGAACTTTGTTATACTCATCCAAGGGGCTTTGTTATTTTCCATCAGGGGACTTTGTTATACTCGATCAGGGGACTTTGGTATGCTCCATCTAGGGACTTTGTTATACTCGATCAGGGACTTTGTTGGACTTTGTTAGACTCGATAAGGGGACTTTGTTAGACTCGAACAGGGGACTTTGTTATACTTGACCAGGGGACTTTGTTATACTCGATTAAACGGCTTTGTTATACTCGATCAGGGGACTTTCTTATACTCGATTAGAGGCCTTTTTTAGACTCGATCAGGGGACTTTGTTATACTCGTGCAGGGAGCTTTGTTATACTCGATCAGGGGACTTTGTTATACTCGATCAGGAGGCTTTGTTATACTCGATTAGAGGACTTTGCTATACTCGACCAGGGGACTTTGTTATACTCGAGCAGGGGGCTCTGTTATACTCGATTAGGGGACTTTGTCTTACTCGCTCAGGGCCCTTTGCTATACTGGACCGGGGACTTTGTTATAATCGATCAGGGGACTTTGGTATGCTTGATCTAGGGACTTTGTTATACGCGATCAGGGGACTTTGTTATACTCGATCAGGGGACTTTGTTATACTCGACCAGGGGACTTTTTTATACTTGATCAGGGGACTTTGTCATACTCGACCAGAGGACTTTGTTATACTCGATCAGAGGATATGTTATACTCGATCAGGGGGCTTTGTTATACTCGATCAGGGGACTTTGCTATACTCGACCAGGTGACTTTGTTATACTCGATCAGGGGACTTTGTTATACTCGACCAGTGGACTTTTTTATACTTGATTCAGGGGACTTTGTCATACTAGATCTGTGGACTTTCCTATATTTGACCAATGGACTTTGCTATACTCGATGAGCGGCCTTTGTTATACTCGATCAGGGGACTTTGTTATACTTGATTAGGGGACTTTGTTATACTCGACCGGGGACTTTGTTACAATGGACCAGGGGACATTTTTATACTCGATTAGGGGACTTTGTTATTCTCGATCAGGGGACTTTTGTTACACTCGATCAGGGAACTTTGTTATACTCGACCAGGGACCTTTGTTATACTCGATTAGGAGACTTTGTTATACTCGATCTGGGGACTTTGTTATACTCGAAAAGGGGAATTTGTTATATTCGATAAGGGTTTTTGTTAGACTCGAACAGGGGACTTTGTTATACTCGACCAGGGGCCTTTGTTATACTCGATCAGGGGACTTTGTTATACGCGATCAGGAGACTTTGTTATACTCGATTAGGGGCCTTTGTTATACTCGATGAGGGTGCTTTATTATGCTCGACCAGGGGACTTTGTTATTCTCGATTAGGGGACTTTGAAATATTCGACCAGGGGACTTTTTTATACTTGATCAGGGGACTTTGTCTTACTCGACCAGAGGCCTTTGTTATACTCGATCGGGGAACTTTGTTATACTCGATGAGTGGACTTTACTATATTTGACCAATGGACTTTGCTATACTCGATGTGGGGCCTTTGTTATACTCGATCAGGGGACATTGTCATACTCGACCAGGTGACATTGTTATACTCGATCAGGGGACTTTGTTATACTCGACCAGAGGACTTTGTTATACTCGATCAGGTGATATGTTATACTCGATCAGGGGAATTTGTTATACTCGATTAGGGGCCTTTGTTATACTCGATGAGGGTGCTTTATTATGCTCGACCAGGGGACTTTGTTATACTCGATTAGGGGACTTTGAAATATTCGACCAGGGGACTTTTTCTATACTTGATGAGGGGACTTTGTCTTACTCGACCAGAGGCCTTTGTTATACTCGATCGGGGAACTTTGTTATACTCGATGAGTGGACTTTACTATATTTGACCAATGGACTTTGCTATACTCGATGTGGGGCCTTTGTTATACTCGATCAGGGGACATTGTCATACTCGACCATGTGACATTGTTATACTCGATCAGGGGACTTTGTTATACTCGACCAGAGGACTTTGTTATACTCGATCAGGTGATATGTTATACTCGATCAGGGGAATTTGTTATACTCGATCAGAGGACTTTGTTATACTCGACGATGGGCTTTTTTATACTCGATTAGAAAACTTTGTTATACTCGACCAGGAGACTTTGTGATACTCGATCAGGGGACTTTGTTATACTCCACCAGGGACTTTGTTATATTCGATCAGGGGATATGTAATACTCGATCAGGGGACTTTGTTATACTCGATCAGGGGACTTTGTCATACTCGACCAGAGGACTTTGTTATACTCGATCAGGGGATATGTTATACTCGATCAGGGGTCTTTGTTATACTAGACCAGGGTACTTTGTTATACTTGATCAGAGGACTTTGTTTTACTCGACCAAGGGCGTTTGTTATGCTCGATTAGAAAAGTTTGTTATACTCGACCAGGGAACTTTGTTATACTGCACCAGGGACTTTGTGATACTCGATCAGTGGATATGTTATACTCGATCAGGGGACTTTGTTATACTCGGTTCAGGGGACTTTATTATACTCGTCCAAGGGGCTTTTTTATACTAGGATCAGGGGATTTTGTTATACTCGATGAGGGGACTTAGTCTTACTCGATCAGGGCCCTTTGTCATACTCGACCAGGGGACTTTGTTATAATCGATTAGGGGACTTTGTTATCCTCGATCTGGGGACTTTGTTAAACTAGGCCAGGAGACGTTGTTATACTCGATCAGTGGATATGTTATACTCGATCAGGGGACTTTGTTATAGTGAACCAGGGGACTTTGTTATACTCGATCAGGAGACTTTGTTATACTCGATCAGGGAACTGTTATACTCATCCAGGGGGCTTTGTCATACTCGACCAGGGGAATTTGTTATACTCGATCAGGGGACTTTGTTATACTCGATCAGGGAACTTTGTTATACTCATCCAGGGGGCTTTGTCATACTCGATCAGTTGACTTTCTTATACTCGATCAGGGTGATTTTGTCTTACACGATCAGGGCCCTTTGCTATACTCGACCGGGGGATTTTGTTATAATCGATCAGGGGACTTTGGTATGCTCGATCTAGGGACTTTGTTATACCGGGCCAGGGGACTTTTTTATACTCGATGAGGGGACTTTGTTTCACTGGACCAGGGGACATTTTTATACACGATTAGGGGACTTTGTTATACTCGATCAGGGGACTTTGTCTTACTCGATCAGGGCCCTTTGCTATACTAGACCGGGGGACTTTGTTATAATCGATTAGGGAGCTTTGGTATGCTCGACCTAGGGACTTTGTTATACTCGATCAGGGAATTTGTTATACTCGACCAGTGGCCTTTGTTAAACTCGATTAGGGGAGTTTGTTATACTCGATAACGGGACTTTGTTATACTCGATAAGGGGAATTTGTTATACTCGATAAGGGTTCTTTGTTATACTCGATCAGGGGACTTTCTTATACTCGATTAGAGGCCAAAATCAGGGGACTTTGTTATACTCGAGCAGGGAGCTTTGTTATACTCGATTAGGGGACTTTGTTATACTCGATCAGGAGGCTTTCTTATACTCGATCAGGGACTTTGCTATACTCATCCAGGGGACTTTGTTATACTCGATCAGGGGACTTTGTTATACGCGATCAGGAGACTTTGTTATACTCGATTAGGAACGTTTGTTATACTCGTCCAGGGGGGCTTTGTTATACTAGGATCAGGGGACTTTGTTATACTCGATGAGGGGACTTAGTCTTACTCGATCAGCGCCCTTTGTTATACTCGACCAGGGGACTTTGTTATAATCGATTAGGGAACTTTGTTATACTTGATCAGAGGACTTTGTTATACTCGACCAGGGGCCTTTGTTATACTAGATAAGAAAACTTTGTTATACTCGACCAGGGGACTTTGTCATACTCGACCAGAGGACTTTATTATTCTCGATCAGGGAACTTTGTTATACTCATCCATGGGGCTTTGTCATACTCGATCAGCGGACTTTCTTATACTCAATCAGGGGATTTTGTCTTACACGATCAGGGCCCTTTGCTATACTCGACATGGGGACTTTGTTATAATCGATCAGGGGACTTTGGTATGCTCGATCTAGGGACTTTGTTATACTGGGCCAGGGGACTTTTTTATACTCGATGAAGGGACTTTGTTACACTGGACCAGGGGACATTTATATTCTCGATTAGGGGACTTTGTTATCATCGATCAGGGGACTTTGTTATACTGGACCAGGAGACTTTGTTATACTCGATCAGGGAACGTTGCTATACTCGATGAGGGAACTTTGTTATACTCATCCAAGGGGCTTTGTTATTTTCCATCAGGGGACTTTGTTATACTCGATCAGGGGACTTTGGTATGCTCCATCTAGGGACTTTGTTATACTCGATCAGGGACTTTGTTATACTCGATAAGAGGACTTTGTTAGACTCGATAAGGGGACTTTGTTAGACTCGAACAGGGGACTTTGTTATACTTGACCAGGGGACTTTGTTATACTCGATTAGGCGGCTTTGTTATACTCGATCAGGGGACTTTCTTATACTCGATTAGAGGCCTTTTTTGGACTCGATTAGGGGACTTTGTTATACTCGATCAGGGGACTTTGTTATACTCGATTAGGGGACTTTGCTATTCTCGACCAGGGGACTTTGTTATACTCGAGCAGGGGGCTCTCTTATACTCGATTAGGGGATTTTGTCTTACTCGATCAGGGCCCTTTGCTATACTGGACCGGGGGACTTTGTTATAATCGATCGGGGGACTTTGGTATGCTTGATCTAGGGACTTTGTTATACTGGGCCAGGGGACTTTTTTATACTCGATCAGGGGACTTTGTTACACTTGACCAGGGGACATTTTTATACTCGATTAGGGGACTTGTTACACTCGATGAGGGACTTTGTTATACTCCACCAGGGGCCTTTGTTATACTCGATTAGGGGACTTTGTTATGCTCGATCATGGGACTTTG
>NW_024732466.1:0-12391 GCF_018991925.1 Homarus americanus | reverse complement strand
GAGTATAACAAAGTCCCCTGTTCCTGTCGAAGAAAGTCCCCTTATCGAGTATAACAAATTTCCCTTATCGAATATAACAAAGTCCCTTGATCGAGTATAACAAAGTCCCCTGGTCGAGTATAACAAAGTTTTCTAATCGAGTATAACAAAGGCCCATGGTCGAGTATAACAAAGTCCCCTGATCGATTATAGCAAAGTCCGCTAATCAAGTATAACAAAGTCCCCTGATCGAGTATAACAAAGTCCTCTGGTCGACTATAACAAAGTCCCCTGATCGAGTATAACAAAGTCCCCTGGTAGAGTAAAACAAAGTCCCCTCATCGGTTATAACAAAACCCCCTCATCGAGTATAGCAAAGTCCATTGGTCAAATATAGGAAAGTTCACTGATCGAGTATGACAAAGTCCCCTGATTAATTATAAAAAAGTTCCCTGGTCGAGTATAACAATGTTCCCTGATCGAGTATAACAAAGACCCCTTGTCAAGTATAACAAAGCCCCCTCATCGAGTATAACAAAGGCCCCTAATCGAGTATAACAAAGACCTCTTGTTGAGTATTACAAAGTCCCCTTCTCGAGTATAACAAAGTCCCCAGATCTTGTATGACAAAGGCCCCTCATTGAGTATAACAAATTCCCCTTATCGAGTATAACAAAGTCCCCTTATCGAGTATAACAAAGTCCGGTGATCGAGTATAAGAAAGTCCCCTGATCGAGTATAACAAAAGTCCTCTGATCGAGTATAAAAAAGTCCCATGGTCCAGTATAACAAAGTCCGCTTATCGAGTATAAAAATGTCCCTGGCCCAGTATAACAAAGTCCCCATATCGAGCATAACAAAGTCCCCTGATCGATTATAACAAAGTCCCCTGGTCGAGTATAGCAAAGGGCTCTGATCGAGTAAGACAAAGTACCCTGATCGAGTATAACAAAGCCCCTTGGACGAGTATAACAACTTCCCCTCATCGAATATAACAAAGTCCATTGGTCAAGAATAAAAAAGTCCCCTGGTCGAGTAAAACAAAGTCCCCTGTTCCTGTTGAACAAAGTCCCCTTATCGAGTATAACAAATTCCCCTTATCGAATATAACAAAGTCCCTTGATCGAGTAAAACAAAGTCCCCTGGTCGAGTATAACAAAGTTTTCTAATCGAGTATAACAAAGGCCCCTGGTCGAGTATAAAAAAGTCCTCTGATCGAGTATAACAAAGTCCCCTAATCGAGTATAACACAGTATGCTAATCAAGTATAACACAGTCCCCTGATCGAGTATAACAAAGTCCTCTGGTCAACTATAACAAAGTTCTCTGATCGAGTATATCAAAGTCCCCTGGTCGAGTACAACAAAGTCCCCTCATCGTTTATAACAAGAGCCCCTCATCGAGTATAGCAAAGTCCATTGGTCAAATATAGGAAAGTCAACTGATCGAGTATGACAAAGTCCCCTGATTAATTATAAAAAAGTTCCCTGGTCGAGTATAACAATGTTCCTTGATCGAGTATAATAAGGATCCCTGGTCAAGTATAACAAAGCCCCCTCATCGAGTATAACAAAGGCCCCTAATCGAGTATAACAAAGACCACTGGGTGAGTATAACAAAGTCCCCTGATCGAGTATAACATATTCCCTGATCGAGTATAACAAAGTCCTCTGGTCGACTATAAAAAAGTCCCCTAATTGAATATAACAAAGTCCCTAGATCGAGTATAACAAAGGCCCCTCATCGAGTATAACAAAGTCCATTGGTCAAGTATAAAAAAGTCCCCTGGTCGAGTATAACAAAGTCTCCCACATCGAGTATAACAAAGTCTGCTGATCGAGTATAGCAATGTCCCCTCATGGAGTATAACAAAGCCTCCTGATCGAGTTTAACAAAGTCCCCTCATCGAGTATAACAAAGTCCCCTCATCGAGTATAACAAAGTCACTGGTCGCGTATAACAAAGGCCCCTCATCGAGTATAACAAAGTCCATTGGTCAAGAATAAAAAAGTCCCCTGGTTGAGTATAACAAAGTCCCCTGATCGTGTATAACAAAGTTCCCTGGTCGAGTATAGCAAAGTCCCCTGATCGAGTATAACAAAGCCTCCTCATCGAGTGTAACAAAGTCCCCTGATCGAGTATAACAAAGCCCCCTGCTCGAGTATAAGAAAGTCCCCTGATCGAGTATATCAAAGTCCCCTGGTCGAATATAACAAAGCACCCTCATCGAGTATAACAAAGGCCCCTAATCGAGTATAACAAAGTCCCCTTATTGAGTATAACAAAGTCCCCTGATCGAGTATAACAAAGTCCTCTGGTTGAGTATAACAAAGTCCCCTAAACCGAGTATAACAAAGTCCCCTCATCGAGTATAACCTATCCCCTGATCGAGTATAACAAAGTCCCTGGTGGAGTATAACAAAGTCCCCTTGTCGAGTACCACAAAGTTTTCTAATCGAGTATAACAAAGGCCCCTCATCGAGTATAACAAAGTCCATTGGTCAAGTATAAAAAAGTCCCCTGGTCGAGTATAACAAAGTCCCCTGTTCCTGTCGAACAAAGTCCCCTTATCGAGTATAACAAATTCCCCTTATCGAATATAACAAAGTCCCTTGATCGAGTATAACAAAGTCCCCTGGTCGAGTATAACAAAGTTTTCTAATCGAGTATAACAAAGGCCCCTGGTCGAGAATAAAAAAGTCCCCTGATCGAGTATAACAAAGTCCGCTGATCAAGTATAACAAAGTCCCCTGATCGAGTATAACAAAGTCCTCTGGTCGAGTATAACAAATTCCCTGATCCTAGTATAACAAAGCCCACTAGACGAGTATAACAAAGTCCGCTGAACCGAGTATAACAAAGTCCCCTGATCGAGAATAACATATCCCCTGATCAAGTATAACAAAGTCCCCTGGTCGAGTACCACAAAGTTTTCTAATCGAGTATAACAAAGGCCCCTCATCGAGTATAACAAAGTCCATTTGTCAAGTATAAAAAAGTCCCCTGATTGAGTATAACAAAGGCCCGTGATCGAGTCTGAAAAAGGCCCCTAATCGAGTATAACAAAGTCCCCTGATCGGGTACAATAATGTCCCCTGGTCGAGTATAGCAAAGTCCCCTGATTGAGTATAACAAAGGCCCGTGATCGAGTCTGAAAAAGGCCCCTAATCGAGTATAACAAAGTCCCCTGATCTAGTATAACAAAGGCCCCTTATTGAGTATAACAAAGGCCCCTCATGGAGTATAACAAAGTCCCCTGATTGAGTATAACAAAGCCGCCTAATCGAGTATAACAAACTCCCCTGTTCCAGTCTAACAAAGTCCCCTTATCGAGTATAACAAATTCCCCTTATCGAGTATAACAAAGACCCCTTATCGAGTATAACCAAGTCCGGTGATCGAGTATAACAAAGACCCCTTATCGAGTATAACCAAGTCCGGTGATCGAGTATAACAATGGCCCCTGGTCGAGTATAACAAAGTCCCCTGATCGAGTATAACAAAAGTCCCCTGATCGAGTATAACAAAGTCCCCTAATCAAGTATAACAAAGTCCCCTGATTGAGTATAACAAAGTCCTCGGTCGACTATAACAAAGTCCCCTGATCGAGTATAACAAAGTCCCCTGGTAGAGTACAACAAAGTCCCCTCATCGTTTATAACAAAACCCCCTCATCGAGTATAGCAAAGTCCATTGGTCAAATATAGGAAAGTCCACTGATCGAGTATGACAAAGTCCCCTGATTAATTATAAAAAAGTTCCCTGGTCGAGTATAACAATGTTCCCTGATCGAGTATAACAAAGACCCCTGGTCAAGTATAACAAAGCCCCCTCATCGAGTATAACAAAGGCCCCTAATCGAGTATAACAAAGACCTCTTGTTGAGTATAACAAAGTCCCCTTCTCGAGTATAACAAAGTCCCCAGATCTTGTATAACAAAGGCCCCTCATTGAGTATAACAAATTCCCCTTATCGAGTATAACAAAGTCCCCTTATCGAGTATAACAAAGTCCGGTGATCGAGTATAAGAAAGTCCCCTGATCGAGTATAACAAAAGTCCTCTGATCGAGTATAAAAAAGTCCCATGGTCCAGTATAACAAAGTCCGCTTATCGAGTATAAAAATGTCCCCTGGCCCAGTATAACAAAGTCACCATATCGAGCATAACAAAGTCCCCTGATCGATTATAACAAAGTCCCCTGGTCGAGTATAGCAAAGGGCTCTGATCGAGTAAGACAAAGTACCCTGATCGAGTATAACAAAGCCCCTTGGACGAGTATAACAACTTCCCCTCATCGAATATAACAAAGTCCATTGGTCAAGAATAAAAAAGTCCCCTGGTCGAGTAAAACAAAGTCCCCTGTTCCTGCTGAACAAAGTCCCCTTATTGAGTATAACAAATTCCCCTTATCGAATATAAGAAAGTCCCTTGATCGAGTAAAACAAAGTCCCCTGGTCGAGTATAACAAAGTTTTCTAATCAAGTATAACAAAGGCCCCTGGTCGAGTATAACAAAGTCCTCTGATCGAGTATAACAAAGTCCCCTAATCGAGTATAACAAAGTCCTCTGGTCGACTATAACAAAGTCCCCTGATCGAGTATAACAAAGTCCCCTGGTCGAGTACAACAAAGTCCCCTCATCGTTTATAACAAAAGCCCCTCATCGAGTATAGCAAAGTCCATTGGTCAAATATAGGAAAGTCAACTGATCGAGCATGACAAAGTCCCCTGATTAATTATAAAAAAGTTCCCTGGTCGAGTATAACAATGTTCCTTGATCGAGTATAACAAGGACCCCTGGTCAAGTATAACAAAGCCCCCTCATCGAGTATAACAAAGGCCCCTAATCGAGTATAACAAAGACCCACTGGGTGAGTATAACAAAGTCCCCTGATCGAGTATAACAAAGGCCCCTCATCGAGTATAACAAAGTCCATTGGTCAAGAATAAAAAAGTCCCCTGGTCGAGTATAACAAAGTCCCCCACATCGAGTATAACAAAGTCTCCTGATCCAGTATAGCAATGTCCCCTCATGGAGTATAACAAAGCCTCCTGATCGAGTGTAACAAAGTCCCCTCATCGAGTATAACAAAGTCCCCTCATCGAGTATAACAAAGTCCCTGGTCGCGTATAACAAAGGCCCCTCATCGAGTATAAGAAAGTCCATTGGTCAAGTATAAAAAAGTCCCCTGGTTGAGTATAACAAAGCCTCCTCATCGAGTATAACAAAGTCCCATGATCGAGTATAACAAAGCCCCCTGCTCGAGTATAAGAAAGTCCCCTGATCGAGTATATCAAAGTCCCCTGGTCGAATATAACAAAGCACCCTCATCGAGTATAACAAAGGCCCCTAATCGAGTACAACAAAGTCCCCTTATTGAGTATAACAAAGTCCCCTGATCGAGTATAACTTATCCCCTGATCGAGTATAATAAAGTCCCTGGTGGAGTATAACAAAGTCCCCTGAACCGAGTATAACAAAGTCCCCTGATCGAGTTTAACTTATCCCCTGATCGAGTATAACAAAGTCCCTGGTGGAGTATAACAAAGTCCCCTGGTAGAGTACCACAAAGTTTTCTAATCGAGTATAACAAAGGCCCCTCATCGAGTATAACAAAGTCCATTGGTCAAGTATAAAAAAGTCCCCTGGTCGAGTATAACAAAGTCCCCTGATCGAGTATAATAAAGTCCCCTGGTCTAGTATAGCAAAGGGCTCTGATCAAGTAAGACAAAGTACCCTGATCGAGTATAACAAAGCCCACTGGACGAGTATAACAAATTCCCCTCATCGAGTATAACAAAGTCCATTGGTCAAGTATAAAAAAGTCCCCTGGTCGAGTATAACAAAGTCCCCTGTTCCTATCGAACATAGTTCCCTTATCGAGTATAACAAATTCCCTTATCGAATATAACAAAGTCCCTTGATCGAGTATAACAAAGTCCCCTGGTCGAGTATAACAAAGTTTTCTAATCGAGTATAACAAAGGCCCCTGGTCGAGTATAAAAAAGTCCCCTGATCGAGTATAACAAAGTCCTCTGGTCGAGTATAACAAATTCCCTGATCCTAGAATAACAAAGCCCACTAGACGAGTATAACAAAGTCCGCTGAACCGAGTATAACAAAGTCCCCTGATCGAGAATAACATATCCCCTGATCGAGTATAACAAAGTCCCCTGGTCGAGTACCACAAAGTTTTCTAATCGAGTATAACAAAGGCCCCTCATCGAGTATAACAAAGTCCATTTGTCAAGTATAAAAAAGTCCCCTGGTCGAGTATAACAAAGTCCCCTGATCGAGTACAATAAAGTCCCCTGGTCGAGTATAGCAAAGTCCCCTGATTGAGTATAACAAAGGCCCGTGATCGAGTCTGAAAAAGGCCCCTAATCGAGTATAACAAAGTCCTCTGATCTAGTATAAAAAAGGCCCCTTATCGAGTATAACAAAGGCCCCTCATCGAGTATAACAAAGTCCCCTGATTGAGTATAACAAAGCCGCCTAATCGAGTATAACAAAGTTCCCTGGTCGAGTATAACAAACTCCCCTGTTCCAGTCTAACAAAGTCCCCTTATCGAGTATAACAAATTCCCCTTATCGAGTATAACAAAGACCCCTTATCGAGTATAACCAAGTCCGGTGATCGAGTATAACAATGGCCCCTGGTCGAGTATAACAAAGTCCCCTGATCGAGTATAAAAAAGTCCCCTGATCGAGTATAATAAAGTCCCCTGATCGAGTATAAAAAAGTCCCATGTTCCCGTATAACAAAGTCCGCTGATCGAGTATAAAAATGTCCCCTGGCCCAGTATAACAAAGTCCCCATATCGAGCATAACAAAGTCCCCTGATTGATTATAACAAAGTCCCCTGGTCGAGTATAGCAAAGGGCTCTGATCGAGTAAGACAAAGTATCCTGATCGAGTATAACAAAGCCCCCTGGACGAGTATAAAAAACTCCCCTCATCGAGTATAACAAAGTCCATTAGTCAGGTATAAAAAAGTCCCCTGGTCGAGTATAACAAAGTCCCCTGTTCCTGTCGAACAAAGTCCCCTTATCGAGTATAACAAATTCCCCTTATCGAATATAACAAATTCCCTTGATCGAGTATAACAAAGTCCCCTGGTCGAGTATAACAAAGTTTTCTAATCGAGTATAACAAAGGCCCCTGGTCGAGTATAACAAAGTCCTCTGATCGAGTATAACAAAGTCCCCTGATCGAGTATAACAAAGTCCCCTAATCAAGTATAACAAAGTACCCTGATCGAGTATAACAAAGTCCTCTGGTCGACTATAACAAAGTCCCCTGATCGAGTATAACAAAGTCCCCAGATCTTGTATAACAAAGGCCCCTCATTGAGTATAACAAATTCCCCTTATCGAGTATAACAAAGTCCCCTTATCGAGTATAACAAAGTCCGGTGATCGAGTATAAGAAAGTCCCTTGATCGAGTATAACAAAAGTCCTCTGATCGAGTATAAAAAAGTCCCATGATCCAGTATAACAAAGTCCGCTTATCGAGTATAAAAATGTCCCCTGGCCCAGTATAACAAAGTCCCCATTTCGAGCATAACAAAGTCCCCTGATCGATTATAACAAAGTCCCCTGGTCGAGTATGCAAAGGGCTCTGATCGAGTAAGACAAAGTACCCTGATCGAGTATAACAAAGCCCCTTGGGCGAGTATAACAACTTCCCCTCATCGAATATAACAAAGTCCATTGGTCAAGAATAAAAAAGTCCCCTGGTCGAATAAAACAAAGTCCCCTGTTCCTGTTGAACAAAGTCCCCTTATCGAGTATAACAAATTCCGCTTATCGAATATAACAAAGTCCCTTGATCGAGTAAAACAAAGTCCCCTGGTCGAGTATAACAAAGTTTTCTAATCGAGTATATCAAAGGCCCCTGGTCGAGTATAACAAAGTCCTCTGATCGATTATAACAAAGTCCCCTAATCGAGAATAACAAAGTATGCTAATCATGTATAACACAGTCCCCTGATCTAGTATAACAAAGTCCTCTGGTCGACTATAACAAAGTCCCCTGATCGAGTATAACAAAGTCCCCTGGTCGAGTACAACAAAGTCCCCTCATCGTTTATAACAAAAGCCCCTCATCGAGTATAGCAAAGTCCATTGGTCAAATATAGGAAAGTCAACTGATAGAGTATGACAAAGTCCCCTGATTAATTATAAAAAAGTTCCCTGGTCGAGTATAACAATGTTCCTTGATCGAGTATTACAAGGACCCCTGGTCAAGTATAACAAAGCCCCCTCATCGAGTATAACAAAGGCCCCTAATCGAGTATAACAAAGACCACTGGGTGAGTATAACAAAGTCCCCTGATCGAGTATAACATATCCCCTGATCGAGTATAACAAAGTCCTCTGGTCGACTATAAAAAAGTCCCCTAATTGAATATAACAAAGTCCCTAGATCGAGTATAACAAAGGCCCCTCATCGAGTATAACAAAGTCCATTGGTCAAGTATAAAAAAGTCCCCTGGTCGAGTATAACAAAGTCCCCCACATCGAGTATAACAAAGTCTCCTGATCCAGTATATCAATGTCCCCTCATGGAGTATAACAAAGCCTCCTGATCGAGTATAACAAAGTCCCCTCATCGAGTATAACAAAGTCCCCTCATCGAGTACAACAAAGTCCCTGGTCGCGTATAACAAAGGCCCCTCATCGAGTATAACAAAGTCCATTGGTCAAGTATAAAAAAGTCCCCTGGTTGAGTATAACAAAGTCCCCTGATCGTGTATAACAAAGTTCCCTGGTCGAGTATAGCAAAGTCCCCTGATCGAGTATAACAAAGCCTCCTCATCGAGTATAACAAAGTCCCATGATCGAGTATAACAAAGCCCCCTGCTCGAGTATAAGAAAGTCCCCTGATCGAGTATATCAAAGTCCCCTGGTCGAATATAACAAAGCACCCTCATCGAGTATAACAAAGGCCCCTAATCGAGTATAACAAAGTCCCCTTATTGAGTATAACAAAGTCCCCTGATCGAGTATAACAAAGTCCTCTGGTTGAGTATAACAAAGTCCCCTGAACCGAGTATAACAAAGTCCCCTGATCGAGTATAACTTATCCCCTGATCGAGTATAACCAAGTCCCTGGTGGAGTATAACAAAGTCCCCTGGTCGAGTACCACAAAGTTTTCTAATCGAGTATAACAAAGGCCCCCCATCGAGTATAACAAAGTCCATTGGTCAAGTATAAAAAAGTCCCCTGGTCGAGTATAACAAAGTCCCCTGATCGAGTATAATAAAGTCCCCTGGTCTAGTATAGCAAAGGGCTCTGATCGAGTAAGACAAAGTACCCTGATCGAGTATAACAAAGCGCACTGGACGAGTATAACAAATTCCCCTCATCGAGTATAACAAAGTCCATTGGTCAAGTATAAAAAAGTCCCCTGGTCGAGTATAACAAAGTCCCCTGTTCCTGTCGAACAAAGTCCCCTTATCGAGTATAACAAATTCCCCTGGTCGAGTATAACAAAGTTTTCTAATCGAGTATAACAAAGGTCCCTGGTCGAGGATAATAAAGTCCCCTGATCGAGTATAACAAAGTCCGCTGATCAAGTATAACAAAGTCCCCTGATCGAGTATAACAAAGTCCTCTGGTCGAGTATAACAAATTCCCTGATCCTAGTATAACAAAGCCCACTAGACGAGTATAACAAAGTCCGCTGAACCGAGTATAAAAAAGTCCCCTGATCGAGAATAACATATCCCCTGATCGAGTATAACAAAGTCCCCTGGTCGAGTACCACAAAGTTTTCTAATCGAGTATAACAAAGGCCCCTCATCGAGTATAACAAAGTCCATTTGTCAAGTATAAAAAAGTTCCCTGGTCGAGTATAACACAGTCCCCTGATCGAGTACAATAAAGTCCCCTGGTCGAGTATAGCAAAGTCCCCTGATTGAGTATAACAAAGGCCCGTGATCGAGCCTGAAAAAGGCCCCAAATCGAGTATAACAAAGTCCTCTGATCTAGTATAAAAAAGGCCCCTTATCGAGTATAACAAAGGCCCCTGGTCGAGTATAACAAAGTCCTCTGATCGAGTATAACAAAGTCCCCTGATCGAGTATAACAAAGTCCCCTAATCAAGTATAACAAAGTCCCCTGATCGAGTATAACAAAGTCCTCTGGTCGACTATAACAAAGTCGCCTGATCGAGTATAACAAAGTCCCCTGGTAGAGTACAACAAAGACCCCTCATCGTTTATAACAAAACCCCCTCATCGAGTATAGCAAAGTCCAGTGGTCAAATATAGGAAAGTCCACTGATCGAGTATGACAAAGTCCCCTGATTAATTATAAAAAAGTTCCCTGGTCGAGTATAACAATGTTCCCTGATCGTGTATTACAAAGACCCCTGGTCAAGTATAACAAAGCCCCCTCATCGCGTATAACAAAGGCCCCTAATCGAGTATAACAAAGACCTCTTGTTGAGTATAACAAAGTCCCCTTCTCGAGTATAACAAAGTCCCCAGATCTTGTATAACAAAGGCCCCTCATTGAGTATAACAAATTCCCCTTATCGAGTATAACAAAGTCCCCTTATCGAGTATAACAAAGTCCGGTGATCGAGTATAAGAAATTCCCTTGATCGAGTATAACAAAAGTCCTCTGATCGAGTATAAAAAAGTCCCATGGTCCAGTATAACAAAGTCCGCTTATCGAGTATAAAAATGTACCCTGGCCCAGTATAACAAAGTCCCCATATCGAGCATAACAAAGTCCCCTGATCGAGTATAACAAAGCCCCTTGGACGAGTATAACAACTTCCCCTCATCGAATATAACAAAGTCCATTGGTCAAGAATAAAAAAGTCCCCTGGTCCAGTAAAACAAAGTCCCCTGTTCCTGTTGAACAAAGTCCCCTTATCGAGTATAACAAATTCCGCTTATCGAATATAACAAAGTCCCTTGATCGAGTAAAACAAAGTCCCCTGGTCGAGTATAACAAAGTTTTCTAATCGAGTATTACAAAGGCCCTGATCGAGTATAACACAGTCCCCTGATCGAGTATAACAAAGTCCTCTGGTCGACTATAACAAAGTCCCCTGATCGAGTATAACAAAGTCCCCTGGTCGAGTACAACAAAGTCCCCTCATCGTTTATAACAAAAGCCCCTCATCGAGTATAGCAAAGTCCATTGGTCAAATATAGGGAAGTGTACTGATCGAGTATATCAAAGTACCCTGGTCGAATATAACAAAGCACCCTCATCGAGTATAACAATGTCCATTGGTCAAGTATAAAAAAGTCCCCTGGTCGATTATAACAAAGTCACCTGATCGAGTATAATAAAGTCCCCTGGTCGAGTATAGCAAAGGGCTCTGATCGAGTAAAACAAAGCACCCTGATCGAGTATAACAAAGCCCCCTAGACGAGTATAAAAAATCCCCTGATCGAGTATAACAAAGTCCATTGGTCAAGTATAATAAGTCCCCTGGTCAAGTATATCAAAGTCCCCTGTTCCTGTCAAACAAAGTCCCCTTATCGAGTATAACAAATTCCCCTTATCGAATATAACAAAGTCCCTTAATCGAGTATAACAAAGTCCCCTGGTCGAGTATAACAAAGTTTTCTAATCGAGTATAACAAAGGCCCCTGGTCGAGTATAACAAAGTCCTCTAATCGAGTATAACAAAGTTCCCTGATCGAGTATAACAAAGTCCTCTGGTCGACTATAACAAAGTCCCCTGATCGAGTATAACAAAGTCCTCTGGTCGACTCTAACAAAGTCCCCTGATCGAGTATAACAAAGTCCCCTGGTCGAGTACAGCAAAGTCCCCTCATCGTTTATAACAAGAGCCCCTCATCGAGCATAGCAAAGTTCATTGGTCAAATATAGGAAAGTCCACTAATCGAGTATGACAAAGTCCCCTGATTAATTGTAAAAAAGTTCCCTGGTCGAGTATAACAATGTTCCCTGATCGAGTATAACAAAGACCCCTGGTCAAGTATACCAAAGCCCCCTCATCGAGTATAACAAAGGCCCCTAATCGAGTAGAACAAAGACCTCTGGTTGAATATAACAAAGTCCCCTGATCGAGTATAACATATCCCCTGATCGAGTAAAACAAAGTCCTCTGGTCGAGTATAAAAAAGTCCCCTAATGGAGTATAACACAGTCCCCTTCTCGAATATAACAAAGTCCCTAGATCGAGTATAACAAAGGCCCCACATCGAGTATAACAAAATCCATTGGTCAAGTATAAAAAAGTCTCCTGGTCGACTATAACATAGTCCCCACATCGAGTATAACAAAGTCCCCTGATCGAGTATAACAAAGCCTCCTGATTGAGTATAACAAAGTTCCCTCATCGAGGGGCCTTTATTATACTCGATTAGAAAACTTTGTTATACTCGACCAGGGGACTTTGTTATACTCCACCAG
>NW_024732465.1:0-11539 GCF_018991925.1 Homarus americanus | reverse complement strand
GGTGTTTACAGTATGGACCAAGAATAAAAAAATAAATGAAAAATAAAATAAATAAATCGTAAATTGGTGCATTGTTTCTCCAGGGGTAATTATAGAAGTACAAATGTTCTCCAGCAGTGGGTAACGATCATAGTCACGTATAGAGCTTCCGACGCAGGTAGATTGATATAGATGCATTACCTTGAGTTAGTGGGTTACAGGGGCTTCTTACACGATAATATTAAAGGTGTTTTTTCCTTCTGTTTGTGGCACTTGAGGTGTTTAGGTTAGATTTAATTAAAATGGTTTAGTTATAATAGTTATATTACGATAAGTTAAGTTGAATTTAGAACTTTTGATTTACATATATCGTGTTTTAGAAGGATTTGTTAGCTAATAAGTTTAATTTGGATACGTTTAGTTTAATTTAGATCATTTGATTTTACAAGGTCGTATTATAATGACCGGGAACCATATAGAAACCTGTTAGAAGTAAATATTTCTACGGCAGTGAATGAGTAGGTCAATAAGTGGTGTATAGAGCTGCTGACGCAACTTAAACGGTATATACTGTACATTATATGTTATCAGAGCTTTCCTGTTGTACGTAACCGCCTCCGTCAAAGTGTCTTAGTGGCTCATGTGAAGATTAGCCTCTAGTTTATTTAACCTCAAGATTAACTACACTGGCACTGCCTGATCTGACCTGACCTGACCTGACCTGACCTACCCTACCCTAACCTAACCTAACCTAACTTAATCTAACCTAACTTAACTTCCCATGTAGCGTTAGGTTAATCATTAGTTGAAATAAGCTGGGAGGGTTAATCTTCATGTAATCTATCTTAATTAACAATTTTGGTCAGGTGAGGCCTTCTTTACCTTACTCGAGAGCAGGAGGAGGAGGACTTGCTAACGTCTACAGATCATCGTCAACCAAGGCAGATATTGAATACCTTTTGTTTACCTTCGTGGCTTAAGAACACATCTTAACACCATAAGACTATTCGCCTCAATGCAATAATACAGTAATTGATTATTTTATTCTAATAAAATTTACGGTGCATCTTTTGAACCAGATTTATTGTTTGACTTTTGTGAATGAGAAACTGGTTGAGGTGTATTGTGGTAAACATCCTTAAGAGCAGCTCTGTGTGTTCTTACGACCTCAAAGTAACACAAAAGGTAGCCAATATCTACCCTTGGTCAGTCACTTTATGTAGATGTCAATTGTGTCATTTTTCTAGACTTAGTGCCCCCTGGAGGAGAAAGTAAATACAATGTTGATTTATTTTGGTCACAACACACGCTAGTAGATTATTTTTTCCTATTTAACTAAATAATTAACACTATGTAGCTAACTAATTATATGACTCAAAGATGGTAACCAATATGGCATCGATATTGTTCACATACTCTATGATTAATAGATGTATTGTCTGTTTAATTTTAGGGAAGAATTTAATTTACAAACTTTTGAGAATCTGGATACAGGAGTTTTGTCTTTGCGCACGCGTGTGTGTGTGTGTGTGTGTGTGTGTGTGGTGATGATGATGACGGATACTTTCCTCTGCAGTGAAAAAAATATCTTGACATTGCAAAGTTTAACTGTAAGCCGAAGGAACGTTTGTAATGTGACTTATTATGTGAAATTGTAACTTGAAATTCTTTGTGAAAAATTATTTCCCTATAAAGTTTGGCAGTAAATGAAGTATTACATCAAGGTGTAACTTGTAGTTCCTTGTGGAGTAAATTACCTAAGTGGACGATACAGCTACTCCAGGGTGTAAGACCTAGAGTAGAAAGTCTTAAGACCTTACCTGAGGTTGAAAGACTCTTATAGTGGAACGTCTTAGATATTGAAACTTTAATTACAGTAAATAAAATATAATCTACCTAAACATTCCTTCACCTGGCGACAACTAATGATACAGGTGGTGTAATAGCTCTTTAAAATTCCTCCGTTTGATATAATAATGACCACACATGAACTTATAATGTGCAATATCTTGATAACACATTAGCTGCAACATTACACATAGTCCAGTTTATGTGTAGTGAGGGACATCTACCTAAATGAGTTACAGAATGTGGAGTTGAGGCAAAAAAATGTTGGGACATGTTTGAGATCATCAGTTGAGCCAAACGTTTATACTCAATATTGTTTTAATGGTATTTTAGAGCGACCGAAAAATGTAAACAAAATGGCCGGCTATGCTCGGGGGATCCACGAGTCCTCTTATGAAGGATCGACAATAAATGAAAACAAATCAGATTAATTTAAACACATTTCCAAGAGTATTAGATCCTGTAAAGAGAGAAAATTAATACTTGATATTTGTAGAAGTTTTTTTTTTCGTCCGTTTTCGTCTTGGTTAAAACAATTGTGGTGGTGTTACCTGTTCCAAACGGTAGACATCAAGGAAATGGATCAAGACCTTAATACTCAAAGGTACACATGATGATTTGTTCCCAAGTCCGAGGATATACTTCACAAAACAGATTAACTTTAGGACACAATGATGGCGAACAAAATAGCATCAACATTGCGTACAGCACATATCTTGCTTTGACTCTTAACTCTTGTAATTTTTCGTAATGTTAGTGAATGAAATTGAGATTCTGGGCATATTTTCCTGTTTTTCTTTCTAATCAAGTGTAAAGGAAGATGTACTGTTTATTGATGGATTTGGTGATGTCTTAATAGTGTATTAGTGTGTTAATATTACACAGGTTTGGTATAGTGGTGACGGTAATGTAGTGTAGTAAGATTTTAACACATGGAGGTGAATTTGTCTTTTATGTTGAGGATTTAAGAACATAAGAACAGCTGAGGATTTAAGAACATAAGAACATAAGAAAATAAGGAGTCTGCAATAGGCCGGTTGGCCTGTGCATGACAGCTCCTGTCGAGAGTTACTACCACTCTCTATCATCCATGAATCTATCTAGCCTCCTTTTGAAACTTTCCAGAGTTCCCGCACTTACTACAAAGTTGCTAAGCTTGTTCCACTCGTCCACCACCCTATTTGTGAACCAGTTTCTTCCTATCTCCCTCCTAAACCTAAACTTATCCAACTTGAACCCGTTGCTCCGAGTCCTATCCTGCTCGGATATTATAAGAACTTTATCTATATCCCCTTTATTGATTCCTTTCACCCACTTAAATACTTCTATCATATCTCCCCGCACTCTTCGTCTTTCTAGGGAATGCAAGTTAAGTTTCTGTAACCTATCCTGATATGGAAGGTTTCTAAGTCCCGGAATCATTTTTGTCATTCTTCGCTGCACCGACTCTTGTGAATTTATATCCATTCTATAATAGGGGCACCAGAACTGAACCGCATAATCGAGGTGCGGCCTGATTTGTTAAAGGGAAGATCTGGTGAACGGGGATAATTGTCTGGTTGTGATGGACACGGCTCACCTAACCTAACCCAATCTAACCTAACCCAACCCAACCTAACCCAACCTAACCCAACCCAACCTAACCTAACCCCTATATATGTGTGAGATAAGGTTCTGATTCAAGAACAAGATGCACAAGTTCGAATCCAAATTGAGCTGTAGGGTTTGTTGACTAATTCGGGGCTTCACATTCATATAACTCTCAAATGGGATGCGACTAAACCCGAAGCCCCATCTTCCGTCGGTCGGTCGTTGGTGTCAGGTCAAAGTTCAGTTTGTAGTTCACCTCCTGTGACATGTGTCATTTATCGAAACGAAACATGAGGTTAACGTGAAAACAAAACCTCGAAGCAACACGTATAAACAGGGTCGAGTTTTCATCGGATTTTAAGTCATGAAATTTTCCATCTTGAGAGAGAGAGAGAGAGAGAGAGAGAGAGAGAGAGAGAGAGAGAGAGAGAGAGATTGATTGATTGATTCCGATGCTGAAATTAACACTAAAATTTTATACTGTAATTGAGATAAATGCAGGTAAGGTTGGCGTATGGAATTATTGAAGGACGATCACCTGTTTCCTGTGATGTAAGTCCAAAATGGTGTTAATTGTCATGGGTTTATACATCCAAAATGTTCTTCATATCGTAGGGTTTTACATCCAAATATGCCATCCAAGTCCATATGTCCATTCATCCAGTTAGCTGTTTATCCATCCACCGATTCACCCACCTACCCATCTCTCATCCCATTCAGTCACCCATCTACCCATCTATCCTCCCATTCAGTCTCCCATCCATCCATCCACCCATCCATCCATCCATCCTTCCATCCATCACACGAGGAATAGAATGACCCACTTATAATTTTTCTCTTTCCTGCTGCACTAAGGATCAACCACCCAGAGTGGTATGGCTACCCTGAGTAAGTACACTCTGTATTCCTCCTTTACTCTATTGTGGGTGTAGGTGGTGGGTAGTGTGTGTTTGTGGGTGTAGAACGTGGATAGTAGGTTTGTTTGTGGGTGTAGGGCGTGGATAGTAGGTTTGTTTGTGGGTGTAGGGCGTGGATAGTAGGTTTGTTTGTGGGTGTAGGGCATGGATAGTAGGTTTGTATGTGGGTGTAGGGCGTGGATAGTAGGTTTGTTTGTGGGTGTGGGGCGTGGATAGTAGGTTTGTTTGTGGGTGTGGGACGTGGATAGTAGGTTTGTTTGTGGGTGTGGGGCGTGGATAGTAGGTTTGTTTGTGGGTGTAGGGCGTGGATAGTAGGTTTGTTTGTGGGTGTAGGGCGTGGATAGTAGGTTTGTTTGTGGGTGTAGGGCGTGAATAGTAGGTTTGTTTGTGGGTGTAGGGCGTGGATAGTAGGTTTGTTTGTGGGTGTGGGGCATGGATAGTAGGTTTGTTTGTGGGTGTAGGGCGTGGATAGTAGGTTTGTTTGTGGGTGTAGGGCGTGGATAGTAGGTTTGTTTGTTGGTGTAGGGAGTGGATAGTTGGTTTGTTTGTGGGTGTAGGGCGGATAGTAGGTTTGTTTGTGGGTGTAGGGGCATGGGATAGTAGGTTTGCTTGTGGGTGTAGGGCGTGGATAGTAAGTTTGTTTGTGGGCGTAGGGCGGATAGTAGGTTTGTTTGTGGGTGTAGGGAAGGCGTGGATAGTAGGTTTGTTTCAGGTAGGGGCGTGTGGGATAGTAGGTTTGTTTGTGGGTGTAGGGCGGATAGTAGGTTTGTTTCAGGTGTAGGGTGGATAGTAGGTTTGTTTTAGGGGTGTAGGGCGTGATGGGGGGGTTGGTTTGCAGGGGTAGGGGCGTGGATAGTAGGTTTGTTTGTGGGTGTAGGGCGTGGATAGTTGGTTTTTTTGTGGGTGTAGGGCATGGATAGTAGGTTTGTTTGTGGGTGTAGGGCGTGGATAGTAGGTTTGTTTGTGGGTGTAGGGCGTGGATAGTAGGTTTGTTTGTGGGTGTGGGGCATGGATAGTAGGTTTGTTTGTGATGGGGCGTGGATAGTAGGTTTGTTTGTGGGTGTAGGGCGTGGATAGTAGGTTTGTTTGTGGGTGTAGGGCGTGGATAGTAGGTTTGTTTGTGGGTGTGGGGCGTGGATAGTAGGTTTGTTTGTGGGTGTGGGGCGTGGATAGTAGGTTTTTTTGTGGGTGTGGGGCGTGGATAGTAGGTGTGTTTGTGGGTGTAGAGCGTGGATAGTAGGTATGTTTGTGGGTGTAGAGCGTGGATAGTAGGCATGTTTGTGGGTGTAGGGCGTGGATAGTAGGTAGGTTTGTGGGTGTAGGGAGTGGATAGTAGGTTTGTTTGTGGGTGTTTGGGAGTGGATAGTAGGTATGTTTGTGGGTGTAGAGCGTGGATAGTAGGTGATGTTTGTGGGTGGTATGTGGATAGTAGGCATGTTTAGGGGTGTAGGGCGTGGGATAGTAGGGTATGTTTGTGGGTGTAGGGCGGATAGGTTTATTTTGTGGGTGTGGGGCGTGGGATAGTAGGTATACTTAGGTGTAGGGCGGGATAGTAGGTTTGTTTGTGGGTGTGGGGCGGGATAGTAGGTGCTGTTTGTGGGTGTAGGGCGTGGATAGGGTAGGTATGTTTGTGTGTAGAGCGTGGATAGTAGGCATGTTTGTAAAGTAGGTGAGCAGTAGGTATGTTTAGGTGTGTATGTGGATAGTAGGTTTGTTTGTGGGTGTAGAGCGTGGATAGTAGGTATGTTTGTGGGTGTAGAGCGTGGATAGTAGGCATGTTTGTGGGTGTAGGGCGTGGATAGTAGGCATGTTTGTGGGTGTAGGGCGTGGATAGTAGGTATGTTTGTGGGTGTAGGGAGTGGATAGTAGGTTTGTTTGTGGGTGTAGGGCGTGGATAGTAGGTATGTTTGTGGGTGTAGGGAGTGGATAGTAGGTTTGTTTGTGGGTGTTTGGGAGTGGATAGTAGGTATGTTTGTGGGTGTAGATACATACATTGTTAAGAGGAATAAATCGAAATGGGAAGAAGATTAAGATAAATATACTGATGATTAATGGTACAGGTGAGTTAATAAAATTGATATAAATAGATAAATACAGTAGATAGATAGATAGATAGATAGATACAGTAGATAGATAGATAGATAGATGTATGATTTTGTATACCGCAAGAGTAACTAAATATTCCTGTACCTGTATTTTCTTTCAGTTACAAAATACACAGGATTATAAATATGAGTATGCACATTGCACATCAGGTGTTACAGTCAGTGGTAATATTTTGTAATACTCTTAAGTGATGAGGTAACAGAGGAAATAGACGGATACTAATGGAGAGTTTTTGTAGAATTAGACAGACATTCAGACAGTAAAACTTCTTCCGACAATACAAATTTTGACGGTGGAATTTATACACGAGAGTGTATGGATAATTATGATGAGCTGAATTATGACATCTACGTCTGATAATCCGTTGTTTAGAATGGATTATTATTATTTTTGTTGAGTTATTTAACAGTTCGAGAAAAGGTTTATTATGGTACTATGTCCTATTATCACACAAGGTCATAATTGAAGTAAAATAACCAATTATACTGTATTATTTTAGACAATACATAAGAACATAAGAACATAAGAATGGAGGAAACTGCAGCGGGCCTATTTGGCCCATACTGGGCAGTCCCGTTTACACCCAACCCCTATTGCTCATATGAGCATCCAACCTATGTTTGAAGCAATTCAGCGTATTCGAGTTAATGATGATATTTGGTAACTTGTTTCATTCATCCACCTATTTCACGCCTAAATCTAAATTTGTCTAATTTAAAACCATTGTTACGAGTTCGCTCCTGGTTGGATAGTTTGAGTACCTTTGTAATGTCACCTTTGTTTAGCCCTGCCTTCCACTTATACACCTCTATCAGGTCGCCCCTCGCTCTACGTCTCTCAAGGAGTGCAAATTAAGAAGCTTTAACCTGTCTCTATACTCAAGGTTCCTAATGCCCGGGATTAGTCTTGTCATTCTCCTCTGAATTCTTTCCAAGGATTCTATATCCATTCTGTAATACGGTGACCAGAACTGAACTGCGTAATCCAGGTGTGGTCTCACAAGAGCAAGATACAGTTTTAGGATGGCCTCGCTAGTCTTGTAACTAACACTCCTTTGTATGAACCCAAGTACTTTATTAGCCTTGTTACGAGCAAAAACACATTGTTTACTTGGCTTAAGGTTCCTACTTATCATTACTCCTAAATCTCTCTCGCAGTCGGATTTCTCTATGGCATCGTTGTTCATCTGGTATCTGGTTTCCTGTTTACATCTCCTATACTGAGTACTTTACATTTGTAGACGTTGAATTTCATCTGCCATTTTTCAGACCATTCGAAAAGTTTGTTTAGATCTTCCTGTAGTTTTGCCGAGTCCTCGTCAGATTTGATAACACGTCCTATTTTAGTGTCATCAGCAAATTTACTTATGTTGCTGTCAATGCCGATATCTATGTCGTTTATGTATATAATAAATAATAGTGGTCCAAGTACTGAGCCTTGGGGAACTCCACTTGTGACGTTGCTCCAATGGGACTTAGTGCCGTTAATGCTCACTCGCTGTTTCCTGTCCTGTAACCACGCCCTAATCCATTTAAGGATGTCACCTTTGATGCCATGAGCTTCTACCTTTCTAATTAGTCTTTCGTGGGGGACTCTGTCGAAGGCATTGCTAAAGTCGAGATAAACCACATCATAATTTTGCCCCTCGTCCACCGATTCGAAAACTGATGAAAAGAATGTTAATAGATTAGTTAGGTAAGAACGTCCGCTTGTGAAGCCATGCTGGGAATCATTGATCAATCGGTGCTTCTCCAGGTGATTTCTGGACAGAGTTTGAAATGATTATTGCTTCCAGTAATTTGCCTACTATTGATGTTAGACTGATTGGGCGGTAGTTAGAGGATAGTGATCTATCCCCCTTCTTGAAAATCGGTATTACATTCGCTATCCTCCAGGATTCTGGTACTACACCTGTTTTAATGACATGTTAAACAACTTTGCTAAGGGCATACTAAGCTCTTCCTTACATTCCTTTAATACTCTGGCAAATATCTCATCGGGACCAGGTGACTTATTAGGTTTTAGTTTGTCTATTTGCTTACTAACATCGTTACTAGTCACTACTATCTCACTTAATTTGTTTTCTTCACTATCTCTGAATAGAGTCGGTGCCTCGGGTATTCCCTGGACATGCTGGATAATATACCATCTACTTAAGGAGGTGATGTAGGTAAGGTAGATTGATATTTTAACATTAATTTACTCAGTTTTTTCTTAGTATCGGATTTTTTTTTTAGTTTTTTATTCTGACAATTTATAATGCAAGCAGCGTTCACATGTTGTCAACCGCCCCCAAGTGTACAAGAAGTTTGGACTGTAACTGTACCGTCAATAAGTGGCTGTAACTGCACCGTCAAGAAGTGGCTGTAACTGTACCGTCAATAAATGGCTGTAACTGTACCGTCAATAAGTGGCTCTGTATTCTGAACACGGGGATCTCTACAGTATAACCTACGAGTATAACTGTGGTGAAAGAACTGCTTCCCCGCATTATGTTGAGGAAGATTCGTATACAAACTTTTTGCCCTGACTTCGTAGTAAAAAAATCTTAGGCAAAATATATTGAATTTATTTTTAATGTTTATTTATTTATTGTTGTCGTTGGTGTTTTTGTTTTTTTTACCGGGATGTGTGTTATATTCACGAAAATGGAGTCAAGACAAATGTTGGACACGTTGATGTGAAGTAACACAGTAAATGATGTTGTTTGTGTTGCTGTGTTATTTATTTATTGTGTTTCTTATTATTTTCTGTTTATTTTGTTTTATTTAGTTTTATTGTAGTAATTGTTATTCTTTTTTTTATTCTTACTAATGTTCATTTTACTGTTTATTCGTTTTCTTATTTTCATTTTATTGTTCAATAATTTTCCATTCATTCTTATTTATTTATCGCGTTGGTGTATTTCATTTATTTGCTATTCTCTTAGGTATTTCACATTTGCATTAATTAATCTTCAAATCATTGGTTGCTATTTTTATCATACTAGTTTAATGTTCACCTCAGCAGTCAACTGGCTTATGTCTAAACAATGTCTACCACTGTTTTAGCCAGACTTAGTTATGAGACTTGTAATTCAGTATCCATTACGTACCGTTTATCAGTATAATTTGTGGTAATGGACTGCCCAATGTAATTATATATATTGTCTTACTGAAAAGAAATGCGGTGTAACCAAGATTAAGTTTTATAGAGTTTGTATTTAAGGATTATTCTCCTATACTTCTCTTAGATTCTGAATATATTTTTGTTTTATTATTTCAGTGTATTGTAATGTGTAGTTAGTTACACTATAGATATATAATAATTGCTTTAAGTTTGGTTGGGAGTGTGGAAGGTGTTGTGGTGTGTGATGTACAGGTGTGTACAGGTGGTGGTTACACCTGACTTCGAGGCAGGTGTGCATAGGTGCCAGATACACCTATGGTTACAACACAGGTGTATCCGGCAGCAGTAGTAACAAAGGGGCTATATGGGCTCCGGCGGCCATGTCGTGACACCGGCCGGCAGAATCCCCCGGTGAAAAAGGGAAACAAGATGGCCGTCCCCCATTCAATATGTAAACAACTCGACCTGAAATGTTGTTTATTGGACATTTTTCTCATTAGGGAGTCGAACCCTTGTTTTGAGTTGGTGTTCAACTACCGTGGCTGACGGCCATCACCTGTGATTCAACTGGTAGAATTAAGTGTAATAATAATAATAATAATAATAATAATAATAATAATAATAAAAATAATAATAATAATAATAATAATTAACGGTTTATTGAAAGAGCTTGGCAGCCAGAAGGCTGAAAATATACAGTAACATATTTGGGGAATGGGTTACGAATTACAAATAATATGCAAGTGACACAAATAAGACATATAATAACTTAGATGGGGATCAGCTCAAACTACAGTTCATTTCAACATAGTGACAGTGTAGGGAGCAGTGTTTACTGGGAGTGAATACACTGATTTATTACATGTTATTGATAATTTTACAATGGTTGGGACTGGGCTGTTCTTATAGCGATCAGTTCATGCACTTATGGGCTGGATGCGGTTGTGGTGTCAAACAGCAATTCTCGGGCTAGGGATCTCAGGTGGTAGTAGGAGCCGGTGTCGAGGATGGTGTAGAAGCTTCTTAGCAAATTTGCAGATGTGGTCGTGGTGATGGTCAGTGAGAGTCGAAAGGGTCAGTGTGTTGAGCGCTTCTTGATATGTGGAGTAGGAAGGGGAGAGAATAATCTTGCATGCCCTCTTTTGCACTTTTACTAGGTGGGCATCTTATCAAATGAACCCCTGTCCTAATGGGCCCTAGTCCTACTGGGCCCCAGTCCTATTGGGTCCCAGTTTTAATGGGCCCCAATTCTAATTGGTCACATTTCCAATGGTTCTCAGTCCTAATGAGCCTCAGTCCAAAGATACCACAGGCCTAATGGTTCCAGTCTTAATAGACCTCAGTCTTAATGAGTCCCAATCCTGACGGCTCTCAATACTAATGGGCCTCAGTCCTAATAGTTTAAGGTTGGGACCCATTAAGACTGGCTTCTATTTACCTTACAAGCACTGTGTTCTACCGTGTCATCCCGTGTGTGTGTGATTTCCCGTGTCAGGTGGTATAATACGCAGGTGAGTGGCTGCCAGGTAGGGTGGGTGAGGGTGGGCACCTTGATGCAGGGGAAGGTGAGTTCCTGATGCTGATTCACACCAGTGTCATGATGAGGTAATCTTATCACCTTATTAGTGTACGATGAGTGGGTGGGCGTGGTGTGGAGGGGTGGGGGCGCGGAAGGGGTAGGCAGCAAGGGGCGTGGTGTATGGTGGGGGGAGGGTAAGGGGCGTGTAGGGGTAGCTAAGTGGGCGTGTTGAGTTGGGCAAGAGGGAGGCGTGGTGGGTGTAGGGGCGTGTATAGGAGGCGGGAAGTGGTGATGGCGCGCGCCACTAATCACTCTGACCTTACTGAACACAACCCATTATACAGTATAATTAGTGTTGCTTCCATCAGCCTCACACAGTCAAACACACTATTTACATTTTCTCTTCACATATATTTTATTTTATTCGTTTCAAGTGGGACTCGAATTTCAGCCTTGGAATCGAAGAGGAATT
>NW_024732464.1:0-7318 GCF_018991925.1 Homarus americanus | reverse complement strand
CCCTCAGACACCATGACCCGGGTTTTGAGGGTCGGAGACCTTTTCAGTGCCATGAATCGTGGTGTGAAAGCCGAGCATCCCTTCAGCACCATGACCCGGACTGTGAGGGCCAGGCACCCCTGCAGTGCCATGACCCTGGGTGTGAGGGACGGGCACCCCTCCACCACCATGACCCGGGGTGTGAGGGGCGGGAAACGTTTCAACCCCATGACCCTTGGTGTGAGGGCTGGGCACCCCTTTAGGTCCATGACCTGGGGTGTGAGGGCCGTGCACCCCTTCAGTGCCATGACCCGGGGTGTGAGGGCCGGGCACCCTCTCAGTGTCATGAACCGGGGTGTGAGGGCCCAGCACCCTTTCAGTGCCATGAAACGGGGTGTGAGGTCCGGGCACCCCTACAGTGCTGCGAACTGGGGTGTGAGGGCCGGGCACCCCTTCACATGACCCCGGGTGTGAGGGTCCGGCACCACTTCAGTGCCAAGAATCGGGGTGTGAGGGCCGGGAACCCCATCAGCACCATGACCCGGGGTGTGATGGCAGGGAACCGCTTCAACCCCATGACCCGGGGTGTGAGGGCCGGGCACTTGAAAATTATGACCTACAAGGTGTGGCCAGGCAATCTCTTCAGTGCCATGACCCGGGGTGTGAGGCTGGCACCCCTTCAGTGACATGATCCGGGGTGTGAGGGCCGGGCACCCCTCCAGCACCATGACCCGGGGTGTAAGGGCCGGGAACCGCTTCAACCCCATGATCCGTGGTGTGAGGGCCGGTCACCCCTTTAGGTCCATGACCCGGGGTGTGAGGGCCGTGCACCCTTTAAGTGCCATGACCCGGGGTGTGAGGGCCGGATACCCTTTCAGTGCCATGAATCGGGGTGTGAAAGCCGGGCACCCCTTCAGCACCATGACCCGGGGTGTGAGGGCCAGGCACCCCTTCAGTGCCGTGACCCGGGGTGTGAGGGCCAGGCACCCCTTCAGTGACATGACCTGGGGTGAGGGGCCGGGCATTTTCAGCACCATGACCAAAGGAGGGCCGGAACTGCGGTCAACCCCATGACCCAGGGTGGGGCTGGCACCCCTTAGGTCCATGACCTGGGGCAAGCACACCCAGTGACACATGACCCGGGTGTGAGGGCTGGGCACCCCTTTAGTGACATGACCCTGGGTATGATGGGCGGGCACCCCTCCAGCACCATGACCCGGGGTGTGAGGGCCTGTCACTCTTTCAGTGCCATGACCCGGGGTGTGAGGGCTGGGCACTCGTTTAGCTCTATGACCAGGGGTGTGAGGGCAGGGCACCCCTTTAGTGACATGAACAGGGGTGTGAGGGCCGGGCACCCCTTTAGTGACATGACCCGGGGTGTGAGGGCCGGGCACCCCTTCAGGACCATGACCCGGGGTGTGAGGACCGGGCACCCCTTCAGTGTCATGAACTGGGGTGTGACGGACGGGCATCCCTTCAGTGCCATGAACAGGGGTGTGAGGGCCGGGCACCCCTTTAGTGACATGACCCGGGGTGTGAGGGCCGGGCACCCCTTCAGGACCATGACCCGGGGTGTGAGGACTGGGCACCCCTTCAGTGCCATGACCCGGGTTGTGAGGGCCGGGCTCACCTTCAGTGCCATGACCCTGGGTGTGAGGGACGGGCACCCTTTCAGTGCCATGAATAGGGGTGTGAAACCCGGGCACCCCTTCAGCACCATGACCGGGAGTGTGAGGGCCATCACCCCTTCAGTGCCATGACCTGGGGTGTGAGGGCCGGGCACCCCTCCAACACCATGACCCGGGATGTGAGGGCCGGGAACCGATTCAACCCCATGACCCGTGGTGGGAGGGCCAGGCACCCCTTTAGGTCCATGACCCGGGGTGTGAGGGCCGTGCACCCTTTCAGTGCCATGACCCGGGGTGTGAGGGCCGGGCACCCCTTCAGTGTCATGAAACGGGGTGTGAGGGCCGGGCACCCCTTCACATGACCCGGGGTGTGAGGGTCGGGCACCCCTTCAGTGCCATGAATCGGGGTGTGAGGGTCGGGCACCCCCTTCAGCACCATGGCCCGGGGTGTCAGGGCCGGGCTCCATTTCAGTGCCATGAATCGGGGTGTGATGGCCGGGCACCCCTACTGTGCTGTGAACCCGGGTGTGAGGGCCGGGCACCCCTTCAGTACCATAAATAGAGGTGTGAGCGTCGGGCACCCCTTCAGTGTCATGAATCGGGGTGTGAGGGCTGGGCACCCTTTCAGTGCCATGAAACGAGGTGTGAGGGCCGGGCACCCCTTCACATGACCCGGGGTGTGAGGGTCGGGCACCCCTTCAGTGAAATAAATCTGGGTGTGAGGGTCTGGCTCCCCTTCAGTGAAATGAATCTGGGTGTGAGGGCTGGGCACCCCTTCAGCACCATGACCCAGGGTGTTAGGGCCGGGTTCGATTTCAGTGCCAAGAATCGGTGGGTGAGGGCGGGGCCCCCCATCAGCACCATGACCCGGGGTGTGAGGGCCGGGCACCCCTTCAGTGACATGACTCGGGGTGTGAGGGCCGGGCACCCCTCCAGCACCATGACCCGGGGTGTGATGGCCGGGAACCGCTTCAACCCCATGACCCGTGGTGTGAGGGCCGGGCACCCCTTTAGGTCCATAACCCGGGGTGTGTGGGCCGTGTACCCTTTAAGTGCAATGACCCCGGGTGTGAGGGCCGGCACCCCTTCAGTGTCATGAAACGGGATGTGAGGGCCGGGCACCCTTTCAGTGCCATGAATCGGGGTGTGAATGGGCACCCTTCAGCACCATGACCTGGGTGGAGTTTAGTACTCCTTCAGTGCCGTGACCTGGGGTGAGGGCGGGCACCCCTTTTCAGAGACAGAACTTGTGAGGGACGGGCACCCCTCCACCACCATGACCCGGGGTGTGAGGGCCGGGAACCGGTTCAACCCCATGACCCGTGGTGTGAGGGCTGGGCACCCCTTTAGGTCCATGACCTGGGGTGTGAGGGCTGTGCACCCCTTCAGTGCCATGACCCGGGGTGTGAGGGCCGGGCACCCCTTCAGTGTCATGAATCGGGGTGTGATGGCCCGGCACCCTTTCAGTGCCATGAAACGGGGTGTGTGGTCCGGACACCCCTACAGTGCTGCGAACTGGGGTGTGAGGGCCGGGCACCCCTTCACAGGACCCGGGGTGTGAGGCCCGGGCACCTCTTCAGTGACATGACCCGGGGCTTTAGGGTCGGGCACCCCTTCAGTGCCATGAGCCGGGGTGTGAGGGCCGGGAACCCTACAGAGCTATGAACTGTGAGTGTGAGGGCCAGCACCCCTTCACATGACACGGGGTGAGGCTGGGATCCCTTAGAGCTGGCGACTCCGGGGTGGGCCAGGCACCCCTACAGAGCGCCATGAACCAGAGTGTGAGGGCTGGCACCCTTCCAGTGACATGGCCAGGGTGCATGAGGTGCGGGAACCCTTTCAGTGCCATGAACCGGGGTGTGAGGGCCGGTCACTCCTTTAGTGCCATGACCCGGGGTGTGAGGGTTGGGCACCCCTTCAGCCCCATGACCCGGGATGTGAGGGCCGGGCAATCGTTTAGGTCTATGACCAGGGGTGTGAGGGCCGGGCATACCTTCAGTGCCATGGCCAGGGGTGTGACGGCTGGGCACCGCTTCAGTGCCATGACCCGGGGTGTGAGGGCCGGGCACCCCTTTAGGTCCATGACCCGGGGTGTGAGGGCCATGCACCCCTTCAGTGACATAACCCTGGGTGTGAGGGCCGGGCACCCTTTCAGTGTCATGAATCGGGGTGTGATGGTCGGGCACCCCTTCAGCTCCATGACCCGTGGTGTGAGGACCGGGAACCGCTTCAACCCCATGACTCAGGGTGTGAAGGCCGGGCACCCCTTTAGGTCCATGACCCGGGGTGTGGGGTGTGAGGGCCGTGCACCCCTGCAGTGACTTGACCCTGGGTGTGAGGGCCGGGCACCCCTTTAGTGACATGACCCGGGGTATGAGGGGCGGGCACCCCTCCAGCACCACGACCCGGGGAGTGAGGGCCTGTCACTCCTTCAGTGCCATGACCCGTGGTGTGAGGGCTGGGCACTCGTTTAGCTCTATAACCAGGGGTGTGAGGGCCGGACACCCCTTCAGTGACATAACCCCGGGGTGTGAGGGCCGGGAACCGTTTCAACCCCATGACCCGTGGTGTGAGGGCTGGGCACCCCTTTAGGTCCATGACCCGGGGTGTGAGGGCCGTGCACCACTTCAGTGCCATGACCCGGGTGTGAGGGCGGGCACCCCTTCAGTGTCATGAACCGGGGTGTGAGGGCCCTGCACCCTTTCAGTGCCATGAAACGGGGTGTGAGATCCGGGCACCCCTGCAGTGCCGCGAACCGGGGTGTGAGGGCCGGGCACCCCTTCACATGACCCGGGGAGTGAGGGTCTGGCACCACTTCAGTGAAATGAATCGGGGTGTGAGGGCAGGGCACCCCTTCAGCACCATGACCCAGAGTGTTAGGGCCGGGCTCGATTTCAGTGCCAACTATCGGGGTGTGAGGGCCGGGCACCCCATCAGCACCATGACCCGGGGTGTGATGGCCGGGAACCACTTCAACCCCATGACCCGGGGTGTGAGGGCTGGGCACCCCTCAGGCACCATGACCCGGGGTGTGAGGGCCGGGCACCCCTTCAGTGCCATGAATCGGGGTGTGAAAGCCGGGCACTCCTTCAGCACCATGACCCGGAGTGTGAGGTCCAGGCACCCCTTCAGTGCCATGACCCGGGGTGTGTGGGCCGGGCACCCCTTCAGTGACATGAACCGGGGTGTGAGGGCCTGGCACCCCTCCAGCACCATGACCCCGGGTGTGAGGGCCGGGAACCGCTTCACTCCATGATCCGTGGTGTGAGGGCCGGGCACCCCTTTAGGTCCATGACCCGGGGTTTGAGGGCCGGGCACCCCTTCAGTGTCATGAAACAGGGTTTGAGGGCCGGGCACCCTTTCAGTGCCGTGAATCGGGGTGTGAAAGCCGGGCACCCTTTCAGTGCGATGAAAAGGGGTGTGAAGGCCGGGCTCCCCTACAGTGCTGGCGGTAACTGGTGTGAAGGCCGGGCACCACTCACATGACCCGGGGTGTGAGGGTTGCAGCACCCCATCAGGCTCATGAATCGGGGTGTGTGAAGGCCGGGCACCCCTACAGTGCTAGAACCGGGCGAGGCCGGGCACTCCCTTCAGTGACAGCGACCCGGGCGCCAGGCTGGGCAACCCTTAGGGTCCATGACCTGAGGTGTGAGGGGCTCATGCACCCCCTTTTAGGTCCATGACCTGGGGTGTGAGGCCGAACCCCTCAGGTGACATGACCTGGGGTGTCAGGCTGGCACCTTTAGTGACATGACCTGGGGTGTGAGGGCTGGGCACCCCCTCCAGCACCATGACCGGAGTGAGGGCCGGGCACCCCTTCAGTGCTATGAACCGGGGTGTGAGGCTGGGCACCCTTTCAGTAACATGACCCGGGGTGTGAGGGCTGGGCACCCCTCCAGCACCATGACCCCGGGTGTGAGGGCCGGGAACCGCTTCAACCCCATGACCCGTAGGGTGAGGGCCGGGCACCCCTTTAGGTCCATGACCCGGGGTGTGAGGGCCACGCACCCCTTCAGTGCCATGACCCAGGGTGTGAGGGCCGGGCAACCCTTCAGTGACATGACCCGGGGCGTCAGGGCCGGGCAACCCTTCAGTGCCATGAGCCGGGGTGTGAGGGCCGGGCACCCCTTTAGTGCCATGAAACGGGGTGTGAGGCCCGGGCACCCCTACAGACCTATGAACCAGAGTGTGAGGGCCGGGCACCCCTTCACATGACACGGGGTGTGTGGGCCGGGCACCCCTTCAGAGCTATGACCCGGGGTGTGGGGGCCGGGCATTTTTTCAGTGATATGACCCTGGGTGTGATGGACGGGCACCCCTTCAATGATATGACCCGGGGGGTGAGGGCCAGGCACTCATTTAGCTCTATGACCACGGGTGTGAGGGCCGGGCATACCTTCAGTGCCATGAGTCGGGGTGTGAGGGCTGGTCACTCCTTCAGTGCCATGACCCGGGGTTTGAGGGCCGGTCCCTCCTTCAGTGCCATGACCCGGGGGGTGAGGGCCGGGCACTCGTTTAGCTCTATCACCAGGGGTGTGAGGGCTGGGCATACCTTCAGTGCCATGGCCAGGGGTGTGACGGCCGGGCACCGCTTCAGTGCCATGACCCGTGGTGTGAGGGCCGGGCACCCCTTCAGTAACATGAACCATGGCGTCAGGGCCGGACACCCCTTCAGTGCCATGAGCCGGGGTGTGAGGGCCGGGCACCCCTTAAGTGCCATGAAACGGGGTGGGAGGCCCGGGCACCCCGACAGAGCTATGAACCGGGGTGTGAGGGCCGAGCACCTATTCAGTGCCATGACCCGGGGTGTGAGGTCCGGGCACCCTTTCAGTGCCATGAATCGGGGTGTGATGGCCGGGCAACCCTTCAGCTCCATGACCCGTGGTGTGAGGACCGGGAACCGCTTCAACCCCATTAACCGGGGTGTGAGGTCCGGGCACCCCTTTAGGTCCATGACCCGGGGTGTGAGGGCCGTGCACCTTTTCAGTGACATGACCCGGGGTGTGAGGGCCGGGCACCCCTTTAGTGACTTGACCCGGGGTATGAGGGGCGGGCACCACTCCAGCACCATGACCCGGGGTGTGAGGGCCTGTCACTCCTTCAGTGCCATGACCCGGGTCGTGAGGGCTGGGCAATCGTTTAGCTCTATGACCAGGGGTGTGAGGGCCGGGCAACCCTTCAGTGACATGACCCGGGGTGTGAAGGCCGGGCACCCCTCCAGCACCATGACCTGGAGTGTGAGGGCCGGGCACCCCTTCAGTGTCATGAACCGGGGTGTGACGGCCGGGCTCCCCTTCAGTGCCATGACCCGGGGTGTGAGGGCCGGGCACCCCTTCAGTGACATGACCTGGGGTGTGAGGGCCGGGCAACCTTTCAGTGTCATTAACCTGGTTGTGAGGGATGTGGCACCCTTAAATGCCATGAAACGGGGTGTGAGTGCCGGGCACCCATACAGTGCATTGAAAAAGGGTGTGTGGTCCGGGCACCCCTTCACTTGACCCGGGGTGTCAGGGCCGGGCACCCCTTCACTTGGCCCTTGGTGTCAGGGCCGGGTACCCCTCCAGCACCATGACCCTGGGTGTGAGCGCCGGGCACCCCATAAGTGACATGAGCCGGGGTGTGGGGGCAGGGCACCCCTACAGTGTTATGAACCAGGGGGTGTGAGGGCCAGGCACCTCTTCCACATGACCCAGGGTGTAAGGGCAAGAGCA
>NW_024732463.1:0-15486 GCF_018991925.1 Homarus americanus | reverse complement strand
AAAGTAGAAAAGATAATCTACTTTTCAGGAAAGTAGATAACCAACTTTCCCGGAAAGTAGATATTTCCCATTTTCTATGATACAAATTTCCGTTTTCTATGATAATCTACTTTGCAAAATTCGGTAATATTTCCCCAAAAATCGATGATCTACTTCCCCAAAACGTCGATAATCTACTTTCCCGAAAAGTAGAAAAGATAATCTACTTTTCAGGAAAGTAGATAACCAACTTTCCCGGAAAGCAGATGTTTTCCCATTTTTTATGATACAAATTTCCGTTTTCTATGATAATCTACTTTTGCAAGAATGCGGTAATATTTCCCCCAAAATTCGAAAATCTACTTCCCCGAAAAGTCGATAATCTACTTTCCCGAAAAGTAGAAAATCTATCTACTTTTCGGGAAAGTAGATAACCAACTTTCCCGGAAGTAGATATTTCCCATTTTTCATGATACAAATTTCCCGTTTTCCATGATAATCTACTTCGCAAAATTAGGTAATATTTCCCCTAAAATTCGAAAATCTACTCCCCCGAAAAGTCGATAATCTACTTTCCCGAAAAGTAGAAAATATATCTACTTTTCGGAAAGTAGATAACCAACTTTCCCGGAAAGTAGATATTTCCCATTTTTTATGATACAAATTTTCCGTTTTCTATGATAATCAACTTCGCAAAATTAGGTAATATTTCCCCCAAAATACGAAATTTTACTTCCCTGAAAAGTCGATAATCTACTTTCCCGAAAAGTAAAAAATCTATCTACTTTTCGGGAAAGTAGATAACCAACTTTCCCGGAAAGTAGATATTTCCCAAATTGTATGATACAAATTTCCCGTTGTCTATGATAATCTACTTTGCAAAATTAGGTAATATTTCCCCCAAAATTCGAAAATCTACTCCCCCGAAAAGTCGATAATCTAATTTTCCGAAACTAGAAAATCTATCTACTTTTCGGGAAAGTAGATTACCAACTTTCCCGGAAAGTAGATATTTCCCATTTTTTATTATACAAATTTCCCGATTTCTATGATAATCGACTTCGCAAAATTAGGTAATATTTCCCCGAAAATTCGAAAATATATTTCCCCGTAAAAAGAAGTAAACCTAACAGAAATACAATGTGTTTCAATTAAAAGTAAGTTTTCCGTGAAAGAGGTAAAACTAACTAAGTGTAGGTTATGTATCTAAGCTACTGTGCCGAGTAGCAACCCTGTACATAAGCTACTGTGCCGAGTAGCATTTATATATATTTAATCACGTGGCACACTGCACGTGTTATGTGGCAACATTGCCCCGAGGCTGCCACATAACACGTGCAGTGTTGCCACGTGATTATATATATAAATGCTACTCGGCACAGTAGCTTAGATACATAACCTACACTAAGATACACTGTTTTTCATCTAAAAGTGTTTTTTGTGAAAAGAAGAAAAACTACAAAACTACGTTTTAAACAGAAAACACGCCTTATCGTTGAAAAAAAGTATAATTGATTACAAAACAGTGTTTTTGAAAAGAAATTGGGCGTTTTCCGTGTAAAAAAGTAAAACTGATTAAATGCATTTTTTTTCATCAAAAAGTGAGTGTTTATCGTGAGAAGACGTAAAACTAACTATATACACTGTTTTTCATCTAAAAGTGAGTGTTTTAAAAAAAAGGAAATAAAAATCTTTCTACTTTTCGGGAAAATAGATAACCAACCTTCCCGGACAGTAGATATTTCCAATTTTTTATGATACAAATTTCCCGTTTTCTATGATAATCTACTTCGCAAAATTAGGTAATATTTCCCCCAAAATTCGAAAATCTACTTCCCCGAAACGTCGATAAGTCTACTTTCCCGAAAAGTAGTAAATCTATCTACTTCTCGGGAAAATAGATAACCAACTTTCCCGGAAAGTAGATATTTCCCATTTTATATGATACAAATTTCCCGTTTTCTATGATAATCTACTTCGTAAATTAGGTAATATTTCCCCGAAAATTCGAAAATCTACTTCCCCGAAACGTCGATAAGTCTGCGAAAAGTGAAAATCATCTTATTAGGAAAATGAATACTCTTTCCCGGACGATGAATATTCCGTTTTTTATGATACAAATTTCCGTTTCCTATGATAATCTACTTCGCAGAATTAAGGTAATATTTCCCCCAAAATTCCGAAAATCTACTTCGTTAAAAAGTAAAGAGCCTAAACAAAGAAATACACTGGACATTAAAAAGTAAGTTGTCCATGTGAAGAGGTAAAACTAACTAAGATACACTGTATTTCATCTAAAACTGTTTTTCGTGAAAAGAAGTACAACTAACTTCAAAACAACGTTTTAAACAGAAAACAGGCCTTATCGTTGAAAAGAAGTATAATTGATTACAAAAGTGTTTTGAAAAGAAATTGGGCGTTTTCCGTGAAAAAAAAAAGTAAAAACTGATTAATGCATTTCTTTTTCATCAAAAATGAGTATTTATCAGAAAAAGTAAAACTAACTAAATACACTGTTTTTCATCTAAAAGTGAGTGTTTTCCGCAAAAAGAAATAAAAATCTATCTATCTAGGTTGTGTTTGGGGATTGGCGGGGGTGGCGGTTGTATGTTGATTTGAGGTGAATTAGAATTGTTTAAGGGGGGTTGTTGTGTGTGTGTATGTTTGCGTGGAAATGTAGTAAGGGGAGAGGGGGAGGGTTAGGATAATTGTTATAAGGTCAGGTATGGTTCGGTTGTCGGGAGGAGGGGGATGAGAGGAGAGAAGAGGAGAGGGGAGGCGAGGAGAGGAGAGGGGGGCTTTGGGGGTTGTTGGGTTAATTTATAGTATGGAAGGATTTCTTAGGGGTGATATGATTTGTGTTTAGGTATCATGACGGCTGTGGCTGTCTTAAAGAGTTTTGGGAAGTATCCTGTAGCCAGTTGGATGTTGTAGAGGTATGTAATGGCTGTGACTGTTTCTGGGGGCAGGTGCTTCAGGATTGCTTGACCAATATTGCTGTCACCTGGTGTTTTCTTTTTGGTTTTGCCTAGTGCTTGTTTGACTTCTGTTGAGGGTGTGGTTCTGTGTGAGAGTGGAGGTATCTATTGTGTTGTCAGGAGTTGTTCTGTCGTGAAGTGTTTGCATGTGTGTGGTGATGTTGTTTATGTGGTTTAAGATGTACCTTTGTTGTGTGGGGGGTGTGGGTGGAAAATGTGTTCCCAGTGTTGTTTTAGTGTTTGTGCTACGTCGGCTGGCTCATTGATTTTCCTACCATTTACTAGCAGGTGATCAAAGGGGGTTTTGCAGTTCCTTTCAGCTTGGCGATCCTTTGCCAAAATTCTCGGGGGTTATGTGTTCTGTGTTCCTGGGCAACCTCTACGAGTTTTGCCCAGTGAACCTCATGGTCTTGGCGGAGGCTGTGGATGATGTGTGTTCTTAGTGTGGAGATGTCTGTGTAAACTGGTGCTAGGTTAAGTTTGTTTAGTTCGAATCGTGTCCTGTAGCAGTGAAGTAGGCGTCGAGTTCTTATGGTGGGTGTGAAGGAGTATTTTCTCTTGAACCGGTGTTTAGGAACGTGGGTATCTGCTATGGCGGTGATAGTGTTGAAAAGGTGTGTCCAGGTTTCCTCAATCTTCCTAGTGGGTTGGTGTTCGAGGTTGAGTGTGTATTGTTGTTCAGAGAGTGTGGTTTTGAAGGCATCCCAATCTGTGTGTTGATACTGGTATTGAGGTGTGGTTGTTGGGAGGAGGATAGGATTGTTGGAGGTGAAGTGATGGGAATGGTCTGTGGGCGATAGGGGAAAGCCAGGAGTGATGTAGTGTTGGAATTGGAGGCAGGGGTGTTGGTGATGTGTGGCGTGTCTGGAGTGCACTTTGCCGTGAGCAGCACGTAGAATGTGGGAAGAAAGGGGCCAGTAATGGTGAAGGTTTTTGTGGTGACAAAGCGTGTAGTTATTGGCCATAAGGGTCGATGCGGTTGTGCTGGAATGCGGTGTGGTGTCTTTTTTTCTTTTTTAGAAGTGTTAGTGCAGGTTGAGTGGGTTGGTTAGTTTTTTTTTTTTTTTTGGTCGGAGTGGTCTTGAGTTTGAGTTGGTGGCGTGGGGTTTGGAGTGAGGGGGGGAGGAGGGAATTGGGCAAGTCAGGTAAGGTTAGGTTAGGTTGAGTGGGAATCATTGGGTGTGGGGTTGAGAAGAGGTTAGGTTAAGATTAAGTTAGGTTAGGTTGATTGGGTTAGGTTAGGTGGGAACCGTTGGATGTGGGCTGAGGAGAGGTTAGGTTTAATTTGGGGGGAAATTGTTGGGTGTGGTTATAGGGAAGTTATTAATACAAGGGAGGTGGGAGGGGAGTGTTTGGTCTGTTTAGTATGGAGGGATTTCTGTCTCTGAATCTGCGTGGGAGTATGATGTTGTCGAAATAATCCTGCCATTGAGGGTAAGTAGTGAGGAGTGATTCTATGTGTTTGTCACCTAGTTGTCTCCAGTAGATGTTAAGTGGGGGGAGGGAGCTGAGTTCATGTAGATGACTATTTCGGGTGAAGGATGACCAGTGTGTGTTGTGGATGAATCTTAGTGCTTTGTTTTGTATGACGAAGTTTCTTGGCGTATGATGGTGGTGCTAGCTGGAGTGTGTTAGGTGCATAAGTCAATAATGGGCGTATGAGGGCTTTGAATAGGTGTGTTTTGGTTTTGATTGATGCGGTTCTGAATCTGTATATATTCCCGAGTGTTTTGTTTGCGATCAAAGCCTTCATATTGGTGTGTAGTGTCATGGTGAGGGTGTCGTTGAATGTGACTCCTAGGATTGTGTTTGTTCGTTTGACAGTTATAGGTGAAGGGTAGGCGATGTAGGGGTTTAGGTAAATGTGACGTGGTTGTCGTCTTTTGGTGCCGAAGTAGGTGATTTGTGCTTTGTTCGGGTTGGTTTGTATTCGCCATCGGAGTTCCCATTGTGTAACTTGTTCGAGTTCCCTGTGTGCTTTGTCTGTTAGGTGATCAAGAGTACTGTGTCTGACTAGTTGGGTTACATCGTCGGCGTACTGTATTGTCAGAGAGTCGATGTGTAAGGGGTCGGGTAAGTCGTTTGTGTAAAGAATGTATAGTGTTGGGGACAGGACTGATCCTTGTGGGACTCCTGCATGCAGTGTGAAGTGGTCAGAGTAGGCAGGTGTGACTTTTATCCTCATTTTTTTGTCTTAGGAAGTTACATAGTAATTGTTGTGATTTTTGAGGGAGGTTAAGATTGGTGCATATCTTATACTTTAATCAATCGTGCCAAACTGTGTCGAAGGCTTTTTGTACGTCTTTTGTAATGAGTGCTATCTTGTATGCACCTTTGTTCATGTGGAGGTAGTTTGTCATTATATTGAGTGCGTCTTGAGTTGAGTGGTGTGCTCTGAAGCCGAACTGCTTGTAGAACAGTAGTTGTTCATCTTCAAGGTGGTATCTGAGGCGGGTGTTGTATAGTCTTTCAAAAGTTTTGCCTAAGACTTCTAGTATGCTGATCGGTCTGTAGTTTTGAGGATCTGTTGAGTTTTTGTTTGGTTTAGGTATCATGACGGCTGTGGCTGTCTTAAAGAGTTTTGGGAAGTATCCTGTAGCCAGTTGGGTGTTGTAGAGGTATGTAATGGCTGTGACTGTTTCTGGGGGCAGGTGCTTCAGGATTGCTTGACCAATATTGCTGTCACCTGGTGTTTTCTTTTTGGTTTTGCCTAGTGCTTGTTTGACTTCTGTTGGGGTGAAAGGAGCAGTGAGGGTGTGGTTCTGTGTGAGAGTGGAGGTATCTATTGTGTTGTCAGGAGTTGTTCTGTCGTGAAGTGTTTGCATGTGTGTGGTGATGTTGTTTATGTGGTTTAAGATGTACCTTTGTTGTGTGGGGGGGTGTGGGTGGAAAATGTGTTCCCAGTGTTGTTTTAGTGTTTGTGCTACGTCGGCTGGCTCATTGATTTTCCTACCATTTACTAGCAGGTGATCAAAGGGGGTTTTGCAGTTCCTTTCAGCTTGGCGATCCTTTGCCAAAATTCTCGGGGGTTATGTGTTCTGTGTTCTTAGTTTGGAGATGTCTGTGTAAACTGGTGCTAGGTTAAGTTTGTTTAGTTCGAATCGTGTCCTGTAGCAGTGAAGTAGGCGTCGAGTTCTTATGGTGGGTGTGAAGGAGTATTTTCTCTTGAACCGGTGTTTAGGAATGTGGGTATCTGCTATGGCGGTGATAGTGTTGAAAAGGTGTGTCCAGGTTTCCTCAATCTTCCTAGTGGGTTGGTGTTCGAGGTTGAGTGTATTGTTGTTCAGAGAGTGTGGTTTTGAAGGCATCCCAATCTGTGTGTTGATACTGGTATTGAGGTGTGGTTGTTGGGAGGAGGATGGGATTGTTGGAGAGGTGAAGAGTGATGGGAATGTGGTCTGAGCCTGATAGGGGGCCGGGAGTGATGTAGTGTTGGAATTGGAGGGCAGGGGTGTTGGTGATGACGATGTCTGGAGTGCCTTTGCCGTGAGCAGCGTAGAATGTGGGGAAGAAAGGGCCAATGTGGTGAAGGTTTTTGTGAGTGACCAAAACGTGTAGTTGTTGGCCATGGGGGTCGATGCGGTTGTGCTGGAATGCGGTGTGGTGTCTTTTTTTTCTTTTTTAGGGGGGGAGTGTTAGTGCAGGTTGAGTGGGTTGGTTAGTTGTTTTTTTTTGTCGGAGTGGTCTTGAGTTTGAGTTGGTGGCGTGGGGTTTGGAGTGAGGGGGGGAGGAGGGAATTGGGCAAGTCAGGTAAGGTTAGGTTAGGTTGAGTGGGAATCATTGGGTGTGGGGTTGAGAAGAGGTTAGGTTAAGATTAAGTTAGGTTAGGTTGATTGGGTTAGGTTAGGTTGAGGGTAAGTAGTGAGGAGTGATTCTATTTGTTTGTCACCTAGTTGTCTCCAGTAGATGTTAAGTGGGGGGAGGGAGCTGAGTTCATGTAGATGACTATTTCGGGTGAAGGATGACCAGTGTGTGTTGTGGATGAATCTTAGTGCTTTGTTTTGTATGACGAAGTTTCTTGGCGTATGATGGTGGTGCCAGCTGGAGTGTGTTAGGTGCATAAGTCAATAATGGGCGTATGAGGGCTTTGAATAGGTGTGTTTTGGTTTTGATTGATGCGGTTCTGAATCTGTATATATTCCCGAGTGTTTTGTTTGCGATCAAAGCCTTCATATTGGTGTGTAGTGTCATGGTGAGGGTGTCGTTGAATGTGACTCCTAGGATTGTGTTTGTTCGTTTGACAGTTATAGGTGAAGGGTAGGCGACGTAGGGGTTTAGGTAAATGTGACGTGGTTGTCGTCTTTTGGTGCCGAAGTAGGTGATTTGTGCTTTGTTCGGGTTGGTTTGTATTCGCCATCGGAGTTCCCATTGTGTAACTTGTTCGAGTTCCCTGTGTGCTTTGTCTGTTAGGTGATCAAGAGTTCTGTGTCTGACTAGTTGGGTTACATCGTCGGCGTACTGTATTGTCAAAGAGTCGATGTGTAAGGGGTCGGGTAAGTCGTTTGTGTAAAGAATGTATAGTGTTGGGGACAGGACTGATCCTTGTGGGACTCCTGCATGCAGTGTGAAGTGGTCAGAGTAGGCAGGTGTGACTTTTATCCTCATTTTTTTGTCTGTTTGGAAGTTACATAGTAATTGTTGTGATTTTTGAGGGAGGTTAAAATTGGTGCATATCTTATACTTTAATCAATCGTGGCAAACTGTGTCGAAGGCTTTTTGTACGTCTTTTGTAATGAGTGCTATCTTGTATGCACCTTTGTTCATGTGGAGGTAGTTTGTCATTATATTGAGTGCGTCTTGAGTTGAGTGGTGTGCTCTGAAGCCGAACTGCTTGTAGAACAGTAGTTGTTCATCTTCAAGGTGGTATCTGAGGCGGGTGTTGTATAGTCTTTCAAAAGTTTTGCCAAAGACTTCTAGTATGCTGATCGGTCTGTAGTTTTGAGGATCTGTTGGGTTTTTGTTTGGTTTAGGTATCATGACGGCTGTGGCTGTCTTAAAGAGTTTTGGGAAGTATCCTGTAGCCAGTTGGGTGTTGTAGAGGTATGTAATGGCTGTGACTGTTTCTGGGGGCAGGTGCTTCAGGATTGCTTGACCAATATTGCTGTCACCTGGTGTTTTCTTTTTGGTTTTGCCTAGTGCTTGTTTGACTTCTGTTGGGGTGAAAGGAGCAGTGAGGGTGTGGTTGTGTGTGAGAGTGGAGGTATCTATTGTGTTGTCAGGAGTTGTTCTGTCGTGAAGTGTTTGCATGTGTGTGGTGATGTTGTGTATGTGGTTTAAGATGTACCTTTGTTGTGTGGGGGGGTGTGGGTGGAAAATGTGTTCCCAGTGTTGTTTTAGTGTTTGTGCTACGTCGGCTGGCTCATTGATTTTCCTACCATTTACTAGCAGGTGATCAAAGAGGGGTTTTGCTGTTCCTTTCAGCTTGGCGATCCTTTGCCAAAATTCTCGGGGGTTATGTGTTCTGTGTTCCTGGGCAGCCTCTACGAGTTTTGCCCAGTGAACCTCATGGTCTTGACGGAGGCTGTGGATGATGTGTGTTTTTAGCATGGAGATGTCTGCGTAAACTGGTGCTAGGTTAAGTTTGTTTAGTTCGAAACGTGTCCTGTAGCAGTGAAGTAGGCGTCGAGTTCTTATGGAGGGTGTGAAGGAGAATTTTCTCTTGAACCGGTGTTTAGGAATGTGGGTATCTGCTATGGCGGTGATAGTGTTGAAAAGGTGTGTCCAGGTTTCCTCAATCTTCCTAGTGGGTTGGTGTTCGAGGTTGAGTGTGTATTGTTGTTCAGAGAGTGTGGTTTTGAAGGCATCCCAATCTGTGTGTTGATACTGGTATTGAGGTGTGGTTGTTGGAAGGAGGATGGGATTGTTGGAGAGGTGAAGAGTGATGGGAATGTGTTCTGAGCCTGATAGGGGGCCGGGAGTGATGTAGTGTTGGAATTGGAGGGCAGGGGTGTTGGTGATGACGATGTCTGGAGTGCCTTTGCCGTGAGCAGCGTAGAATGTGGGGAAGAAAGGGCCAATGTGGTGAAGGTTTTTGTGAGTGACCAAAGCGTGTAGTTGTTGGCCATGGGGGTCGATGCGGTTGTGCTGGAATGCGGTGTGGTGTGCATTGAGGTCGGCCATTAGTATTACAGGTAGGTGTGAGTTGTTAAAGATGGAGTTTAGGTCTGTGAAGGGGATAAGCGAGTTAGGTCTTGAGTATGTGGTGCAGATGATTATCTGTCCGTGTTGAGTGTCGATCTTGACGGCCATGAAGTGTTTGAAGGCGAAGTTGGTGATGAATTCGTGTTTCATGGAGGATCTGATGAGGATAGCAACGCCCTCGAATAGTTCGTGGGGTGATTGTCTGCTTGTGTAGCCGAAGTGCCTGATTTTGGTGTATGTGCATGTTGAGTTGAGGAGGAGGATGTCTGGGTTGTGTTCGTGTAGGAGGAGAGAGATGGCGTGTCTGTTTGAGTGATATGCTCTACAGTTGTATTGCATAATGGTGATCATGTTGTATAATTTGTTCTTGGTTACTTATATGAGATTGAAATTCTGGGGTGCAGGGATGAGGTCTAACTTGTCGAGTGACTGTGAGCGAGGTCTGAGTGTGGTGTATGCAGGTGAGGGATGGGCGGTTACGTGACTGTGTGTGTGTGGGGGATTCGGGAGGATGAGTGGAGTGTGCTAGGTTCGTGTCGGGGTTGTTTCCTGTTTCCTTTGGGGTAGTGCCGAATAGATTTACTTTGATTATAGATTTAGTTGGATGTGTGTATTTTATAATTCTTTTGCTGTCATGTGTGTAGGAAGAAAGGGGGGAGGTGTTCTTCCTCTTAGGTCTAGTGGTCTTGACCACTAGTTCTGTGGGGGGATGGGCTGCCATTTTATTCTTGGGAGTCTGAGGTGTTAGGGGAAGATTGGGTTTGGTTCGGATTTTTGTGGTCCGGGAGTTCATCGTAGTCGTGTGGGAAAAGTCAGGTGTAGGCAAGGTCAAGGTGGAGGGGCAGGGAGGTTTTGGACTGATTACTCTGGGGGGTGAGGTAATAGTAGATTGGTGAGATAAGTCAGGTGTGGGCATGGCAGAAGTGGAGGGGCGGAGGGAGATTGCAGTGGCTTCTCTGGGGGGAGGGGGTGGCATGCTGGTCCGGTCGGGGATGGGGGCAGTGGGGAAGATGAGGTCGGGACCGGTTCTGAAGGAATCAGGAATGTGTATGGTAGGGAGGCCGTTCTCCCTCAAACCATCAATTGCCAGTTTCAGAAAAAGAGACCTGTTTCCGTTGCTTAGGGTATGTGCCAGAAGTATGATGGTGGTGATTTTTGCGTCAATGTCGGGGGAGGGTGGGTCAGGTTGTTGGTCCAGCAAGTGCGGGTGGGGAGGGTCGTGGCAGTAGGGAGTGAGTGGTGGGGAGGTGGATGTGGTGCTGTGGGAGTTGCTGTAGGAGGTGAGGGTCGGCGGGGAGGGAGTGGTGTTGTGCTATTGTTGAGTCTGATTTTGCACTTGTTGCTGTTGGCAGCGTGAGGGCCTTTGCAGTTGCAGCATTTTGTTAGTGGCAGTGCAGTTTCGGTAGGAGTGGCCTTGATTGGTACACTTTGAGCAAGTTTGTGTGTTACTGCAACGGTTGGTGTTGTGCCCGAATTTGTAGCAATTGAAACATTGGTGCACTTGAGGGGATGATGTTGTTGCCGATTTTTATTCCGTTAGATTTTAATTTGATGGCGTCAGTTTGTGTAGCTGTAGTGATTTTTAACATGGGGAGAGTTCCCATCCGGGCTGCATATGTCATTTGGGAGGTGTTGTGTGAGTTGAGTTCATTCAAAAGGTTTGGGTTGTCAAGAATAGGTGGGATTACTTTCCTGCATATGAGGGTGCATTTTGCACGGTGCTCAGGGGAACTGAGGACCGTTAAGCCATTATCTTTCAGTTTGTTTTTCATTGCTGGGGAGTGGAATTGGTCGGCATCTTCGTCAGTTTGTACAAAGATTTTGATGATATCGTCGTTTGTGAAGGAACGGATCTGAAATATCAAGGTCAGCTGAAAAATGAGTGAGGTGAGGTGTGTGCACGGTTGGATGGTACGGTCCACTTTAATTTTTATTGAAGGCATGTTAACTGTTTAAATTTTGGAGATTTATGGAGATCTCCCCTAACAATGTCCCTGATTTCCTGCGCCCCTCACGTAGGGGAGACCCTGCACTATCACAGAGGTCCCCAGGCGAATCGGCAGGCTGTGTTGACCCTCCACCCTTCACACTAACACGCACTGGCGAGGTGTGGGGACAGAGGGCGTTTCCAGACGAATACTCCCCTGTACGTCAGCTGACAGGGGAATAGGTCCTTTCACGGCACGGAAGAGAAGGATTAGAGTGGAAGAAAAAGGTCTGAAAACTCACTGCCGACTCTCTCTTCACACCAAGCCCCTCAGCAGCATTCGGGGTTCCTAAGGGAGGTCCAATACTGTAGGAGAGGCTCAATGTGTTGATCGAATCAACAGAAGTGTCAGTTGGAGAATTGAAGTCAGGTGCTTGGGTTTTCCAGGGTACGTGCGAAGGTGGGAGAGGTCCAATGACTAGCCAATCAGCTGTGTCTGTTCCTTCTCCGACTTCCACTTCGCTCTGTGACTGACTGCTGCTACTCACTCCTGACTGCGACTGACGAAGAAAACTTTGAGGAGGTGATGCAACAACCAGGATATGGAGAAGGGAAACCCCGGAGTGCTAACTAAGACGAGTCATACTCGTGTTTCGTCCCTAGATGGCGTTGCTCGTGGTGCTGGGTCAGGACAATAGATGGCGTGGTTCGTAGTAGATTATCATAGAAAACGGGAAATTTGTATCATAAAAAATGGGAAATATCTATTTTCCGGGAAAGTTGGTTATCTACTGGTACGAACCCCGCCACAAATTGTCATGATCTACTTACACAGCACTACGAACCACGCCATCTATTGTCCTGACCCAGCGACGCGCCGTCAGGACTGAACACGATGGCTCGTCGCCGTTAACGCCGGTGGGAAGGACAGGTTTCAGTACTGAAACCTCCCACCCTCCCTCCCTACTGCACGACCCTCCCACTGCAAGACCCTCCCCACCCGCACTTGCTGGACCAACAACCTGACCGCCCCCCCACCCTCCCCCGACATTGACGCAAAAATCACCACTATCATACTTCTGGCAATTACCCTAAGAAACGGAAACAGGTCTCTTTTTCTGAAACTGGCAATTGATGGTTTGAATGCCAACGGCCTCCCTACCATACACATTCCTGATTCCTTCAGAACCGGTCCCGACCTCATCTTCCCCACTGCCCCCATCTCCGACCGGACCAACATGCCACCCCCTCCCCCCAGAGAAACCACTGCAACCTCCCTCCGCCCCTCCACTTCTGCCATGCCCACACCTGACTTATCTCACCAATCTACTATTACCTCACCCCCCAAAGTAATCAGTCAAAAACCTCCCGGCCCCTCCACCTTGACCTTGCCTACACCTGACTTTTCCCACACGACTTCGAAGAACTCCCGGACCACAAAAATCCGAACCAAACCCAATCTTCCCCTAACACCTCAGACTCCCAAGAATAAAATGGCAGCCCATCCCCCCACAGAACTAGTGGTCAAGACCACTAGACCTAAGAGGAAGAACACCTCCCCTTTCTTCCTACACACATGACAGCAAGGAGTATAAAAACCACACACACATCCAACTAAATCTATAATCAAAAGTAAATCTATTCAGCACTACCCCAAAAGAAGCAGAAACAACCCCGACACGAACCTAGCACACTCCTCATCTCCCCGACTCCCCACACACACACAGTCACGTAACCACTTATCTCTCACCTGCATACACCACCTCCAGAACCTCGCTCCACAGTCACTCGACAAGTTAGACACACATCCCTACCCCCAGAATTTCAATCATATAAGTAACCAAGAACAAATTATACAACATGATCACCATTATGCAATACAACTGTAGAGCATATCACTCAAACAGACACGCCATCTCTCTCCTCCTACACGAACACAACCCAGACATCCTCCTCCTCAACTCAACATGCACATACACCAAAATCAGGCACTTCGGCTACACAAGCAGACAATCACCCCACGAACTATTCGAGGGCGTTGCTATCCTCATCAGATCCTCCATGAAACACGAATTCATCACCAACTTCGCCTTCAAACACTTCATGGCCGTCAAGATCGACACTCAACACGGACAGATAATCATCTGCACAACATACTCAAGACCTAACTCGCTTATCCCCTTCACAGACCTAAACTCCATCTTTAACAACTCACACCTACATAACCATCTAACCGGCTGACCTCAATGCACCACGCATTCCAGCACAGCCACATCGACCCCATGGCCAACAACTACACGCTTTTGGTCACTCTAAAACCTTCACCACGTGGCCTATTTCCCCATTCTACGCTGCTCGTAAAGCCTCAGAACTCGTCATCCACCAACACCCTGCCCTCCAATTCCAACACTACATACTCCGGCCCCTATCAGGGGCTCAGACACATTCCCATCACTCTTCACCTCTCCAATCCATCCTCCACCAACAACCACACCTCCAATACCAGTATCAACACACAGGTTAAGGATGCCTTCAAAACCACACTCTCTGAACAACAATACACACTCAGCAGAACACCAACCCACTAGGAAGATTGAAACCTGGACACACCTTTTCAACACTATCACCGCCATAGCAGATACCCACATTCCTAAACACCGGTTCAAGAAAAAATACTCCTTCACACCCTCCATAAGAACTCAACGCCTACTTCACTGCTACAGGGCACGATTCGAACTAAACAAACTTAACCTAGCACCAGTTTACACAGACATCTCCACACTAAGAACACACATCATCCATAGCCTCCGTCAAGATCATGAGGTTCACTGGGCAAAACTCGTAGAGGCTGCCCAGGAACACAGAACACATAACCCCCGAGAATTTTGGCAAAGGATCGCCAACCTGAAAGGAACTGCAAAACCCCCCTTTGATCACCTGCTAGTAAATGGTAGGAAAATCAATGAGCCAGCCGACGTAGCACAAACACTAAAACAACACTGGGAACACATTTTCCACCCACACCCCCCCACACAACAAAGATACATCTTAAACCACATAAACAACATCACCACACACATGCAAACACTTCACGACAGAACAACTCCTGACAACACAATAGATACCTCCACTCTCACACAGGACCACACCCTCACTGCTCCTTTCACCCCAACAGAAGTCAAACAAGCACTGGACAAAACCAAAAAGAAAACACCGGGTGACAGCAATATCGGTCAAGCAATCCTGAAGCACCTGCCCCGAGAAACAATCACAGCCATTACATACCTCTACAACACCCAACTGGCTACAGGATACTTTCCAAAGCTCTTTAAGACAGCCACAGCCGTCATGATACCTAAACCAAACAAAAACCCAACAGATCCTCAAAACTACAGACCGATCAGCATACTAGAAGTCTTAGGCAAAACTTTTGAAAGACTATACAACACCCGTCTCAGATACCACCTTGAAGATGAACAACTACTGTCCTACAAGCAGTTCGGCTTCAGAGCACACCACTCAACTCAAGACGCACTCAATATAATGACAAACTACCTCCACATGAACAAAGGTGCATACAAGATAGCACTCATTACAAAAGACGTACAAAAAGCCTTTGACACAGTTTGGCACGATGGATTAAAGTATAAGATATGCACCAATTTTAACATCCCTCAAAAATCACAACAATTACTATGTAACTTCCTAACAGACAGAAAAATGAGGATAAGAGTCACACCTGCCTACTCTGACCACTTCACACTGCATGCAGGAGTCCCACAAGGATCAGTCCTATCCCCAACACTATACATTCTTTACACAAACGACTTACCCGACCCCTTACACATCGACTCTCTGACAATACAGTACGCCGACGATGTAACCCAACTAGTCAGACACAGAACTCTTGATCACCTAACAGACAAAGCACACAGGGAACTCGAACAAGTTACACAATGGGAACACCGATGGCGAATACAAACCAACCCGAACAAAGCACAAATCACCTACTTCGGCACCAAATGACGACAACCACGTCACATTTACCTAAACCCCTACATCGCCTACCCTTCACCTATAACTGTCAAACGAACAAACACAATCCTAGGAGTCACATTCAACGACACCCTCACCATGACACTACACACCAATATGAAGGCTTCGATCGCAAACAAAACACTCGGGAATATATACAGATTCAGAACCGCATCAATCAAAACCAAAACACACCTATTCAAAGCCCTCATACGCCCACTATTGACTTATGCACCTAACACACTCCAGCTAGCACCACCATCAAGCGCCAAGAAACTTCAAGTCATACAAAACAAAGCACTAAGATTCACCCATAACACACACTGGTCATCCTTCACCCGAAATAGTCATCTACATGAACTCAGCTCCCTCCCCCCACTTAACATCTACTGGAGACAACTAGGTGACAAACAAATAGAATCACTC